>NC_056434.1:32744656-32867156 GCF_018296145.1 Oncorhynchus tshawytscha | reverse complement strand
CATGCATTATTTGGTGTTTTACGTTGTACACAGAGGATATTTTTGCAGAATTCTGCATGCAGAGTTTCAATTTGGTGTTTGTCCCAATTTGTGAATCCCTGGTTGGTGAGCGGACCCCAGACCTCACAACCATAAAGGGTAATGAGTTCTATAACTGATTCCAGTATTTTTAGCCAGATCCTAATTTGTATGTCAAATTTGATGTTTCTTTTTTGATGGCAATAGAAGGCCCTTCTTGCCTTGTCTCAGCTCGTTCACAGCTTTGTGGAAGTTACCTGTGGCACTGATGTTATAGTTTTTTGTTTGCTCTAGGGCAAAGGTGTCTAGATGGAATTTGTATTTGTGGTCCTGGCAACTGGACCCTTTTAGATCACCATTATTTTTGTCTATCTGAGATTTACTGTCAGGGCCCAGGTCTGACAGAATTTGTGCAGAAGATCTAGGTGCTGCTGTATGCCCTCCTTAGCAACAGATCATCAGCAAACAGTAGACATTTGACTTCAGGTTCTAGTAGTGAGAGGCCATGTGGTGCAGACTTTTCTAGTGCCCTCACCAATTCGTTGATATATATGTTGAACAGGGTGGGGCTTAAACTGCATCTCCGTCTCACCCTATGGCCCTGTGGAAAGAAATGTGTGTGTTTTCTGACAATGTTAACAACCCACTTGTTTGTGTACATGGATTTTATCATGTCATATGTTTTTCCCCCAACATTACTTTCCATCAATTTGTATAGTAGACCCTAATGACAAATTGAGTCAAAGGCTTTTTTGAAATCAACAAAGTATGATAAGACTTTGCCATTGTTTTTTGGTTTGTTTGTTTGTCAATTAGGGTGTGCAGGGTGAATATGTGGTCTGTCGTACGGTAGTTTGCTCAGTACATTTTTTTCACTGAGGAAATGTTTGAGTCTGCTGTTAATAATAATTCAGAGTATTTTCCCAAGGTTGCTGTTGATGCATATCCCATGCTAGTTATTGTGGTCTATTTTGTCTCCACTTTTGTGCATTGGAGTGATCAGTCCTTGGTTCTAAATATTGGGGAAGATACCATAGCTAAGGATGATGTTAGAGAGTTTAAGTATAGCCAATTGGAATTTGTTGTCTGTATATTTTATCATTTCACTGAGGATACCATCAACACCACAGGCCTTTTTGGGTTGGAGGGTTTGTATTTTGTCCTGTAGTTCATTGAATGTAGTTGGAGAATCCAGTGTGTTCTGGTAGTCTTTAATAGTTGATTATAAGATTTGTATTTGATCATGTATATATTTTTGCTGTTTGTTCTTTGTTATAGGGCCAAATGGATTGGTGAAGTGGTTTACCCATACATTTCCATTTTGGATAGATAATTCTTTGTGTTTGTCACACTGTATAATGATAGGAGACTGGCGCAGGAATACAAAATATACATATTTTTATTTCACTACCCAAAATAGTATATGTCATGAACAAGATGGGGACGGAGCCCAAGACAAACACCTATATACAGTTTATAACACAGGGCTGTAACCCAAACAAAGAGCGAGGTGTAAACCTTATGAGGATGAGACCCGTAATAACAACACACGGGATGAGACTCGTAAGAACAAGTGCACACGAACAAGCAAGCCGATACAACAGAGCACAGACCAAGACCAAGGGACATGGAACAATAATCAGCAAGGACAACAGAGGGCACATATATTCACATACTAATCAGGGGGAATGGGAACCAGGTGTGTGTAATGAGACAAGACAGTCCAGGGTTGGTGGTAATGTAACAGTTCAGCGACGCCTAGAAGGTCGGTGACGTAGACCTCCGGAGCTGGTGAATGGAATGAGCAGCAGTACCGGGGGAATAAGTTACCCTGTTGTTTAGTGTTTTCCAATTGTCCCAGAAGTGGTTAGAGTCTATGGATTCTTCAATTACATTGAACTGATTTCTGACGTGCTGTTCCTTCTTTTTCCGTAGTGTATGTCTGTATTGTTTTAGTGATTCACCATAGTGAAGGCGTAGACACAGATTTTCTCGGTCTTTATGTTTTTGGTTGGATCGGTTTCTCAATTTCTTTCTTATGTTTTTGTATTCTTCATCAAACCATTTGTCATTGTTGTAAATTTTCTTCAGTTTTCTGTTTGAAATTTTGGGATTTGATAGGGAAGCTGAGAGGTCAAATATACTGTTTAGTTTTTCTACTGCCAAGTTTACACCTTCACTATTACAGTGAAACATTTTGTCCAGGAAGTTGTCTAAAAGGGATTGAATTTATTTGTTGTTGCCTAATTGCTTTTTTCCACACTACATTCCTTCCATCTATAGCATCTCTTAATATTCTTCAGATACTTTGGATTTGATGCCTCATGATTGAGTATTGCTTTGTTCAAGTAGACAATGATTTTGCTGTGATCTGATAGAGGTGTCAGTGGGCTGACTGAGAATGCTCTGAGAGACTCAGGGTTGAGGTCAGTGTTAAAGCAGTCTATGGTACTACTGCCAAGAGATGAGCTATAGGTGTACCTACCATTGGAGTCCCCTCGAAGCCTACCATTGACTATGTACATACCCAGCGTGTGATAGAGCTGCAGGAGTTATAACACATTTTTGTTGGTTATGTTGTCATAGTTGTGCCTAGGGGTGCTATGGGGGAGGGAATGCTGTCACCTCCGGGCAGGTGTTAGTCGCCCTGTGTGCTGAGGGTGTCAGGTTCTTGTCCGGTTCTTCCTCCTGTTGTCACTCTCTACCTCTGAATCACTTGCTACCTGTTGTTTTCGAACAGCCTCTTCTCCTCTGTATTTCTCTCAAGTGCTGTCCTCTCTTTGTTGTAGTGTCTCTAGTACCAATTTAGTCATTTTCTTCCTTTCCCTTGCTCTGTGAATTGCCTTCATCCCACCCACTCTCTTTGAAAGGATTGTCATCTAGGAATGAGTCACAAGATCGTCATCCTCCGGTTTTTCTTTCTCTTTGTTTCTATCTCTCTCTGGCCCTCACTCGTGAGTCATGAGGAGTGTAAGTAGGGAGGACCTCAGTGTAGCTGATGGATCGTGGGTTTTTCTCACATCCCTCACACACACACACACACACTGAGTGACTCATTGTGAGTAAGACGTTTCAGTGTGACATCGACATGTACCACACTCAACCACACTCACACACAAGGCAGAGACTAGGGTCCTTGCGAACTGTAAGGCATAGCAGGGTCAAATTGGGGAGATGTTTTGACTGCTCAGGGCCAGAGCTGTACACTGACAGCTGTCTCTACAGAAATCACTCCAGACGTGTCTCCCAGTGGGTCTGTGTGTGTGGGTCGGTGGGTTTACATTGTGTAATTATCTTGTGTGTTTTTACTGTTTATTGTGTGTGTGTCTGTACCGTGTGTGTTTGTTTAGTGTGTATGCATGTGTGCGTGCGGTTTGTGTCTTTATACTGTGTCTGTTTTCATACTGTGTGTGTTTGTACAGTGTAGGTGTTTGCACTGCATGTATTGTTTTATAGCTGTGTGTTTGTACAGGTCTCCTCATTATTCATAGTCCTTGGTGTGACCTGATATGAGAGAGAGACTAGTGCCTATCTGACGGCTGACAATCTTCTCTCCTGTCTCTGTTGCTTGCTGATGAACTTTGATAGAACAGGATTTGGGATTTAACCTTCATTCATCACTCATGCAGTAATAACATCGAGTGACAGGCAGCTGGGAATGACTTGACACTCTATCGCTCTCTTTCTCTCTCTTCCGTTCTCTCTCTCTCCCTATCTCTGCTGTCAGGACAGACACTTCAATCACACAGGATCGTCTTAAAGAGATGGTTTGGTATTTTGGCAATGAATCCCTTTATCTACTTCCCTATAGTAAGATGAACTTGTGGATAACATATTTGTGTTCAGTTTGAAGGAAGTTGCCAACTAACGTTAACACAATTGCTTAATAGCGTTATCACAATGATTGGAACAGCTAGCATGGGAACAGTTATAATTCTTGTTAACATTGGCTCGTGAAGCTACCTCCAACTTCCTTCACACTGAATGTGTTCATCTGACTCTTGTAGACAATTAGTACATCATTTATTGGAGATTATATTGCCAAAATCGCAAACAATCCTTTAATAATTATAATTCAAAGTAAACAACCGAAAAAAGATAGCAGCTCTGGATGTGGACAGGTGCTGACTGCTGCTGATAAACACTACTTTTCTACTGTTTGAGTACTGGTACCTCTAATAGAAATAACCCCTATATCAAATCCACAACAGTACCAACACCTTTTTAAACCCACCTCAAGCCCTGACGTACATACTTGTGAAATATTCAGAACTAGCCTTGCATATAGAAAAGACTTCCAATTTTAAAGTTGAAGTCGGAAGATTACATACACCTTAGCCAAATACATTTAAATTCAGTTTTTCACAATTCCTGACATTTAATCCTAAAAAATCTCTGTCTTTATTTTTATTTTAAGAATGTGAAATGTCAGAATAATAGTAGAGAGAATGATTTATTTAAGCTTTTATTTATTTCATCACATTCCCAGTGGGTCAGAAGTTTACATACACTCAATTAGTATTTGGTAGCATTGCCTTTAAATTGTTTAACTTGGGTCAAACATTTTGGGTAGCCTTCCACAAGCTTCCTACAAAAAGTTGGGTAAATTTTGGCCCATTCCTCCTGACAGAGCTGGTGTAACTGAGTCAGGTTTGTAGGCCTCCTTGCTTTCACATGCTTTTTCAGTTCTATAGGATTGAGTTCAGGGCTTTGTGATGGCCACTCCTTGACTTTGTTGTCCTTAAGCCATTTTGCAAGTATGTGTCACACCCTGACCATAGTTTGCTTTGTATGTTTCTATGTTTTGGTTGGTCAGGGTGTGATCTGAGTGGGCATTCTATGTTGGATGTCTTGTTTGTCTATTTCTATGTCTGGCCTGATATGGTTCTCAATCAGAGGCAGGTGTTAGTCATTGTCTCTGATTGGGAACCATATTTAGGTAGCCTGGGTTTCACTGTGTGTTTGTGGGTGATTGTTCTAGTCTTTGTGTTTTGTACCAGATAGGGCTGTTTTTGGTTTTCCACGGTTATTGTTTTTGTTAGTTTATTCATGTCTAGTGTCTTTATTAAAAAACATGAATAACCACCACGCTGCGTTTTGGTCCGCCTCTCCTTCACCTAAGGAAAACCGTTACAGTATGCTTGGGGTAATTGTCCATTTGGAAGACCCATTTGCGACCAAGCTTTAACTTCCTGACTGATGTCTTGAGATGTTGCTTCAATATATCCATGTAATTTTCCTTCCTCATGAGCCATCTATTTTGTGAAGTGCACCAGTCTCTCTTGCAGCAAAGCACCCACACAACATGATGCTGTCACCCCCGTGCTTCACGATTAAGATGTTGTTCTTCGGCTTTCAAGCCTCCCCCTTTTTCCTCCAAACATAGCAATGGTCATTATGGCCAAACAGTTCTATTTTTGTTTCATCAGACCAGAGGACATTTCTCCAAAAAGTACGATCTTTGTCCCCATGTGCAGTTGCAAACTGTTGTCTATCTTTTTTTATGGCGGATTTGGAGCAGTGGCTTCTTTCTTGCTGAGCGGCTTTTCAGGTTGTGTCGATATAGGACTTGTTTTACTGTGGATATAGATACTTTTGTACCTGTTTCCTCCAGCATCTTCACAAGGTCCTTTGTTGTTGTTCTGGGATTGATTTGCACTATTCGCACCAAAGTATGTTCATCTCTAGGAGACAGAACCTGTCTCCTTCCTGAGCGGTATGACAGCTGCGTGGTCCCATGGTGTTTATACTTGCGTACAATTGTTTGTACAAATGAACATGATACCTTCAGGCGTTTGGAAATTGCTCCCAAGGATGAACCAGACTTGTGGAGGTCTACGATTTTTTTTCTGAGGTCTTGGCTGATTTCATTTGATTTTACCATGATATTAAGCACAGAGGCACTGAATTTGAAGATATGCTTTTACAGTTTTTCTCAATTGCTAAAAGACCACTTCTGAAACCTTGCTCCATTTCCTGAAAACATTAAACACAAAACCTCATCTTCAAGCACTATTTACATAACCTCTGACTCCTCTCACAAAATGAAACATTCGCTTCAAAACAGTTTTACCTGTGTTCAAAATCAAACACTGCTCTCAAATCGTAAAACAAAGTGATCAAAATGATATACACTCTCAAGCAGTTTCAGTAAACAATACACCGAAAAATGGAAATCACATTGTTAAAAAAAAAATATTCATATTTTTCCGTCATTGTCTTTTGATGAACAAAAACATGTTCTATCATAGTAGCTCAAAATTGATCAGAAATTACTACTCTGCTTTGCACTTTGCAATTTTGTTTTTTGTTCTTCCTCCTCCTTGTACCCCTATTTTTACAGTACTGTACCCTGCATCTCACAAACTTGTGCTTTGTCTCTGTGATACTGTAATTCTTGTTCTTTGTTGATATGAACCTGCAACCAGGTTATGTGCAGTTACAAAACATATTCATGCAGTACAATACATACAGGGATTAACTTTATAAATGTCTATTGAAACAGCTGCATGTAGTGTAGTACAGTAAATTTACAATTACAAAAATACAGTAGTACACTGTACCTGTTCTCTTCTCTGAATGTCCTTACTATGGTGGACACAGAAAATCAGCTCAAATTGGGTTGTACTCTAAGTCCTGCTGTCAGTCCATGGACAAGAACATGGTCTATAACTGTTGCTCGAATTTCATCAGATCTTTCCACTCTTTGTCTTCCTCTTCCTCTTCGTCCTCCTCTTCATCTTTCTTGCCCTCCTCCTCCTCTTCCTCCTCATCGCCCACCTCACATACGCACTCGTCCTCGTCCTCTCACATAGTTTCTTCTATCCATTCTCAGACTTTCTCCTTCCCACCTTCAACAACCTGTTTGCTCTCTGAACTGACTTATATTGGTTGTGTCGCATCATTTGAAACAGGTTAAATCAATTTTGAGTGGTTGTGTTCAATCAATGACATATGTTCTCTATTTGTATTTGATTGTTGCCACTTGTGCTTACCAGTATGGATGACATGTGCATTAGAGTGCAGGATGTGTTTTGAGAATGAGAATGTGTTTAGAAGTGACATCTGCAAATTGTGTTTTACCATGTGAAATGGTTTAAGGTATTGACAACAGACTGCATAATTAGCTGAATGAGTCCAGGCAACTGAGAACTTTGTTCAGCCAATGGGTTTTAGTTTTTTAGCAATTGAGAAAAACTGTAAATACATCCACAGGCATGCCTCCAATTGACTCAAATGATGTCAATTAGCCTCTAGCTTCTAAAGCCATGACATCATTTTCTGGAATTTTCCAAGCTGTTTAAAGGCACAGGCAACTTACTGTATGTAAACTTCTGACCCACTGGAATTGTGATACAGTGAATTGTACGTCTGTACGTCTGTAAACAGTTGTTGGAAAAATGACTTGTGTCATGCACAAAGTAGATGTCCTAACCGACTTGGCAAAACTATAGTTTGTTAACAAGACATTTGTGGAGTGGTTAAAAATGAGCTTAATGACTCTAAAATAAGTGTATGTAAACTTCCGACATCAACTGTGTGTATTAACCCTAGATGACAGACAGGAGGCGCTGTTTTGTAGCCGCTGCACAGCCATTTTTGTGCATTTTAGCAGAGTTAGTCAAATTTACATTCCAACACCATTCTCAACATGAGAATATACTGAAGTGGGTAAAACAGTATGTAAACACAGTTAAAGTGATCAGTATTCAATGACTGTGTACATAGGCGGCAAGTACCGGGTGGTAGCCAGCTAGTTACAGTGACTAAATTCAGGGTTGGGTACTGGGTGGAGCCTGGCTAGTGGTGACTGTTTAATGGTCTGATGTTCTGGAGCTAAATTCTCTTTTTCAGTCTCTTTTTCCCATCTTTGATGCAACTGTACTGTCTCCGCCTTCTAGATGGTTAGGGGGTGAACGGGCCATGGCTCGAGTAGCTGAGGTCCTTGATAATCTTCTTGACCTTCCTGTGACACCGGGTGCTGTAGAGGGTCTATATGCGGGGCAGGGTGCTAAGGGTGTCAACCTCATCACCGTAAATGCTGCTGCTGAGTGCTTTTTTCCTGCACCATTTCAGGTCTGATGAAGGCCATTTAAGCTGAAACTGTTGTGGTGCAACAGCTTGTAACTGAGTGACAGTGCTACTGTGCTAAGACACAGAGAGTGCTGTAGGGAGGTGGCGAGAGGGAGAGGGGTTAAGGGGTTTATAGCCTGTTGCTATGGTAGCCGGTGGAACAGATCAGCTGTGTGAACTCATCCCCAGCTCTGTGTGTGCGTGTGTGTGTGTGTGTGTGTGTGTGTGTGTGTGTGTGTGTGTGTGTGTGTGTGTGTGTGTGTGGATTGATCCGTTGGAACTGTGGTTAATCAGTGTATAATCATGGTGTATCCATCCCTGTGAGACCTCTCCTCTAATCTCTCTGTATTTCTCTCCTCATCTATCCATCTTCCTCATTACTGTACATCACTATGACCTCTGCACTGTAGATTCATAACAGCTGTTCCAGGCCATAAAATACACACACGCATGCACACACACACACACACACACACACGCACGCACGTGTCTGTGTGTCTGTGTGTGTGTGTGTGTGTTTGTGTGAGGGATATGAGAAAAACCCATGATCCATCAGCTGCACTGAGGTCCTCCCCACTTACACTCCTCAAGACTCACGAGTGAGGGACAGAGAGATATAGAGACAAAGAGAAAGAAAACCGGAGCATTCCTTGATGGAGGTAGAGTGACAGGAGAGCAAGAGAGAGCGAGAGAGAGCGAGAGAGAATGGGGGGGTTCTACTAAGCTATATGGTATCAACATAAAAATAAATGATCAGATGAAACATATTTTGGGCCTTACTGCTATTAGCCCGTACAAACGCATTGAATAACAGATTCACTACATGGAACAACAGACAGTCACAAAAAAATAAATCTAAAGGAAGTTTGTTCTTAAGTGACTGTCCTATATCTGAGCGTTATTAGAAAGATGCCTTAGTTATTTTTTTAACATGTATTTAGACCCTTATTTTTGGCACTAAACAGTCTCCATAAAATCTTCTAATGATGTTTGGACCCGGGGAACCTTCAGACAAGTGTTTCGAGGTCCGTGAAATTTTGTAAGAAGACAGACTTTTGTGATGTCTCAAGGTCTGACACTGCTTTATCTCTCTCACCTTTCACCAGATGTGGAAGTGCTGCAGACAGATGTTTTATTATGCTCATTCAGTTTCCGCATCAGCGCTGGCATCGACTCCAGGGGGGTTAAATAAAGGTCGGGCCGTGGATCAAAAAAACTGTCAGTATCTGGTGTGAACACCATTTGCCTCATGCAGCGCTACACATCTCCTTCGCATAGAGTTGATCAGGCTGTTGATTGTGGCCTGTGAAATGTTGTCCCACTCCTCTTCAATGGCTGTGCGAAGTTGCTGGATATTGAAACTGGAACACGCGGTCATACACGTCGATCCAGAGCATTCCAAACATGCTCAATTGATGACGCGTCTGGTGGGTTTGCAGGCCATGGAAGAACTGAGACATTTTCAGCTTCCGGGAATTGTGTGCAGATCATTGCAACATGGGGCAGTGCATTATCATGCTGAAACATGAAGTGATGATGGCTGATGAATGGCACGACAATGGGCCTCAGCATCTTGTCACGGTATCTCTGTGCATTCAAATTGCCATTGATAAAATGCGGTTGTATTTGTTGTCTGTAGCTTATGCCTGCCCATACCATAATTCCACCGCCACCATAGGGTTTCTGTTCACACCAGTAAACCGTTCGCCCACACGACACCATACAGTACATCTGCCAGTTATTTAACTAGGCAAGTCAGTTAAGAACAAATTCTTCTTTACAAAGATGGCCTACCAGGGAACAGTGGGTTAACTGCCTTGTTCAGGGGCAGAACGACAGATTTTTACCTTGTTCGCTCAGGGATTCAATCCAGCAACCTTTCAGTTACTGGCCCTACGATCTAACCACAAGGGTTCCTGCCCAGTACATTTGAAACCGGGAATCATCCATGAAGAGCACACTTTTCCAGCGTGCCAGTGGCCATCAAAGTTGAAAATTTGGACGCTGAAGCCGGTTACAACGTTGAACTGCAGTCAGGTCAAGAACCTGGTGAGGGTAACGGGCACGTGGATGAGCTTACCTGAGACGGTTTCTGACAGTTTGTGCAGAAAGTATTCGGTTGTGAAAACCCACAGTTTCCTTAGCTGTCCGGGAGGCTCGTCTCGTCTTGTGAGGCTGGTTTGACGTAGTGCCAAATTCTCTAAAACAATGTTGGATGCAGTCTATGGTAGAGAAATTAACATTAAAGTCTCTGTTAACAGCTCTGGTGGACATTCCTGCAGTCAGCATGCCAATTGCACACTCCATTAAAACTTGAGACATCTGTAGGATTGTGTTGTGTGGCAAACTTGCACATTTTAGAGTTGCCTTTTATTGTCCACAGCACAAGGTGCACCTATGTAATGACAATGCTGTCTAATCAGCTTCTTGATATGCCACACCTGTCAGGTGGATGGATTATCTTGGCAAAGGAGAAATCCTCACTAACAGTGATGTAAACAAATTTATGCACAACATTTGAGAGTATTAAGATTTTTGTTCGTATGGACCATTTCTGGAATCTTTTATTTCAGGTTATGAAACATGGGACCAACACTTTAATGTTGTATTTATATTTTGTTCATTATTAAAACTCAGAGAACATTCAGGATGATGATGACTGGGGGAATAATGTGATTTAAAGACTTCAAAAAAGACTCCATATAAAAGAGGGATTGTAATGGAAACCTGATAAATGTTATGCTGTCAGAATATAAAACGGTTGATTTCCTCCAATAGGTTTGAATATTCATGAGACAGGCTCCTCTGTCTAGCCAATGACATGCTTGGATGGTCACTGTGGCGTTCTTCCTTATTTGGGAGGGAAAATATGGCGACGTCGATTGTCTTCTGCTATGGTTATTATGAACCCCCATCTGTAGCATCATTACTGACAGCAGAGAGAGAGAGCGAGAGAGAGAGAGAGAGAGAGAGAGAGAGAGAGAGAGAGAGAAATAGACAGCTGATATGAATACTAATCAACCAACTCTATAACTACCAGTTGATTGTAGTTCACATTTAAGTTGGCCATTTATTGAAGAGAAAATGCATCTGTTGAGATACACTGTGGATATAATTAGATTTCTAATGGCCCAGATCAAGTATCTATAACTTTTATTGAGGGGTACGTCTATAAAATTTTATATAATCCCTCTTCCATCATCAATAGTACATTATGAAAACTATTATTGTTGTTTTCAAATGTTAAGTTCCGTGGTATTTATTATGGATGCTATTCTCGGAACCGCAGACACAGTTTTGCGTTACTGTAATCATTCAATGATGTCAAATCATCTCGATCTCCTCAATCTCCGACAAGTCACTACCAAACTAACTGACAAAGTATAGTAGGAAATACTTGCGTACATCATCAACTTTACCAACTATACAGTAAAACAATAATAGAGTACAATGTCCAGTTTAATTAACCAGTTCTAAACCACTACTAAACTCAAAGCAAAAAAAGAATGTGTTTACCGTAACGTTGTGTATTTTCTAACCAGTGGTTTTGAACGCGAGCAGCTCAAGTGTATCTCTAGAAACATTTTATTTCTGAGGAATCGGTTTGAATGTTCTCTATCTGTGGGTTCAGCTGGGATGGCTATGAATCTTCTGTACTATGTCCGTTCAGAGAAGCTGTCAGCACTGTGGTCTTAAGGCCACGTTGTTATAAATAGTTCAACTGTTCTATGTGCCTTCCCTCTGACGGACACTCAGCACTAGTGGCAAAGATTACAGCAGAAACAAGGAAAGGTAAAAACACAATATAACATAACATGTAATATGGTTATAAGAAGGAAGAAGACGTTACGGTAAAGTCTAAAAAAAGAAAGTGTCATGTTTTTAGCTTAGTCTGGAAGTAGTATTCTCTACAACAACAAAAAACTGGCCCATTGTGTGTGTGTGGTTGTTCTATCCTCTCTCTCCCTCCTCTCAGGTGTCCATGGTGTGTCTGGGGGTTCTGTGAGGCTCTCCCCTCCCCCTTGCCCTCCTCTCTCCTCTTCCCAGTGGCTGGGTGTATCTAAGTTTGGTCTTCCTGCGTCTTTTCTCTGAGCACCAGACCCTCTCACAGTACTCCTCGAGCCGCTGTGTATCTCGATATCCTATAAGCTGGAGGAACTCCTTGTACCACAGCCGAGAGGTAGGGCCTGGAGCTGGAGCGGGGGCTAGGGAGGACCCTGGTAGGGCTCCTGGTAGTCTGGAAGTGGGGTCAGAGTTGGAACCAGTGTGGAGGTCTGGAGGGGAATCTATGGGAACGTGACAGGAGGTTGCTGTGGTCTCCCCTTCTTCCTCTCCTTCCTCCCCTGTCCTGTGTATCAGGGCACTGACCCTCTCCCCTCCCAGCACATGAAGCGTTACCCTCAGTAGGGTGTGGACATAGCCGTGTTCTACCGTCTGACACACGTACATGCCAGCGTCCCCAATCCGCACAATCAGGAACAACAGCCCGTGGGTCGTTATGACTACACTCTCATCACCTCTGACCTGGGGGAGGGAGAGAAGAGGGAGGGGAGGGGAGGTAAGGAGAGATGGAAAAGGAAGGAAGAAAGGAGGAAAGTGGTGTATATGTATATACAGTATGTATATATGTCTGTCTCACCTTCTCTCTGTCTGGACCTCTCTGTATGTACCACAGAACTCTGGCCTGTAGAGAACGAGGGGTACACTCCAGTAGAGTACTGTTATTCTCTACCCCATACACCTGCCTCTCCTCCGCACCCTGGTACTTCTCCCCTACACACACACACACACACAATTCAGCAGTGACCATTCTGTTACCTCAGCAGGCCAAAGGCCATTGGCCAAGGAGTAATTACTTTCTACCCCCCCCCCCCCCCCACACACACACACACACACTCCCAAACACACACACAAACTGACCATCAATCTGCAGCCCATTGCATAGCTGTACAGCGTTGCCATGGCGAACATCCTGTCGTCTGAATCGTCTGCTGAGAGAGAGAGGGGGAGTGGTGGAGGCTGTTAAATGGGCATTTGGGAAAGTGAGATAAGGACATAGTGGCATCAAAGGGAAGAACGGGAAGGGATGATGAGAAAGAAGGAGGGGATTAGGCAGGATAGCGGTGCTAATGATTGCTATGTGATGCCTCTGCACCGCTGTGCACATGTTCATATGTCTGTGTGTGACTGTACATGCCTGTGTGTCTTTGTGTATGAGGTTTGTGTTTCTGTCTCACCTCTTGGTGTAGACCCCAACAGGGTAGTATCGTGAGCAGGTGAGTCCATCCCAGGCACAGTAAGGATCCCTGGCTAGGCAACAGTCGGCACACTCTGACCCGTACAGTTCACATTGATGGAGCCTCACCTGAGCCACACCCACCTCAGAACCCACATAGAGCTGTTGCTATGAAAACAACAACACAGGGACCAAAATTAACAGAGGTACACATTTTTGTAAATATCAACATCATAAAACGCTTTGCCTACTGTCATTACATTTCCGGACATTCGGATAATCAATACACTGTCATCTTGTGGCTAGATGAAGATACTGCAGTTTTAAACAACCATGCTTCAAAACAATGTTAGTAACTATGATTTTAACATGATAAATAATTGTCATACTCGTTTTGCAGATATGATGATCTCAGTTATTGGCACAGGGACCTAGAAAGAAATAACATGAAAACATTTTGATCTTCCATAAACAAATCAAATTGTCGAGTGCCAAGAATGTGTAATTGATGCAATGGCCATCTTTTGCCATATGGTGGCGCTAAATAACAGCAGTACCTTGAACACCTGCAGTTCCTCCAGAAGTACTTCCTCTATGGTGTCTGTGTCTTTGTTGTAGATGCTGATAACCTTCAACACAACAGAGTCGTCTACGGGAGAGAGTATTTAAGTGATGTAAATATCACACCTTCACCAATACAACCACCCAGGACATCCAAATAGTAGAGAGTCAAAGGCTTTGTTTTGGGATGTCAGTGCCTGTCTATCTGGTAGGCCTATCTTACCTTCCTGTAGATTGTGATTGTAATTCTGCATGTGATCAGTGGAGGGAGCTATAACCTTGGTGATACACAGCACTGGATGATCATAGTGTAATGTCAGTATGCATACCTCTGCCTATGTAGAGGACGTGGTAGTGTCCATCCTGGGCCTGGACGCGGTCCACAGCAATCTGGGTTAGTCTCCTCCCTCCTGGCTCCGTCTGCAGTAGGACAGGTTTCTTGTGGAGGGGCAGGACCGGGCTGGACATGACGGGGTGGGAACGCACAAAACGCAGAACCTCATCAGGGAACTCCTTAGAACCTGAGAACCCACCACCGTTCACCTTACTGGCACACTGGAGAGAGAGAAGAAGGGGAAGAGATAGAGAGGGAAAAGGGATAGAGAGGGGAAAAGAGAGAGAGAGGAAGAGAGTAGAAGAGATGGAGAGGGAAAAGGGATAGAGAGGGTAAAAAGAGAGAGAGAGAGAGAGAGAGGAAGAGAGTAGAAGAGATGGAGAGGGAAAAGGGATAGAGAGGGGGAAAAGAGAGAGAGAGGAAGAGAGTGGAAGAGATGGAGAGGGAAAAGGGATAGAGAGGGTAAAAAGAGAGAGAGAGAGGAAGAGAGTAGAAAGAGAGAGGGAAAAGGGATAGAGAGGGGGAAAAGAGAGAGAGAGGAAGAGAGTGGAAGAGATGGAGAGGGAAAGGGATAGAGAGGGGAAAAAAGAGAGAGAGAGGAAGAGAGTGGAAGAGATGGAGAGGGAAAAGGGATAGAGAGGGGGAAAAGAGAGAGAGAGGAAGAGAGTGGAAGAGATGGAGAGGGAAAGGGATAGAGAGGGGGAAAAGAGAGAGAGAGGAAGAGAGTGGAAGAGATGGAGAGGGAAAAGGGATAGAGAGGGAAAAAGAGAGAGAGAGGAGAGAGTAGAAGAGATGGAGAGGAAAAGGGATAGAGAGGGGGAAAAGAGAGAGAGAGGAAGAGAGTGGAAGAGATGGAGAGGGAAAGGGATAGAGAGGGGGAAAAGAGAGAGAGAGAGGAAGAGAGTGGAAGAGATGGAGAGGGAAAAGGGATAGAGAGGGAAAAGAGAGAGAGAGAGAGGAAGAGAGTAGAAGAGATAGAGAGGGAAAGGGATAGAGAGGGGGAAAAGAGAGAGAGAGGAAGAGAGTGGAAGAGATGGGGGAGAAGCAACATATGAATAAGAAAAAAGCATTACACTGTCAATGACTCGAATGGCTACTATTGAAGCTGTATGCTGCAGTATAATGATAGCACTGATGTGACCTGCAGAGACAGCTACAGTTGCTCTGACATTCACAGGAAATGTTGTATAACAACCTGTAACACTCTTTCTCTGCAAAGGGCAGCTGCCACAGACACAGGCATAAGGGGAGTGCTGTGAATCTCCAATGCTGCTGCTGGAATATCACATTTTTGAAAGACATTATTGAAAGTATATTGTTTGGATATACCGTGTGGAGTTTGCTGTAATGGACCAAACTATGCAGTGCATGTATCCTTACTTATCGGGTATGGAGAGCCAATCAGGTAATGTAAAGCCTATTGATAAGTCAGTATATGTTGTAGCTGTAGGTTGTAACTCACAGATCCGGGGCGTGGGTAGGGGACCCGGCCTTTGTATGGGGTCCAGTGGTGCTCTGGTCTCTCCCGGTGTGCAAATTGGCCGTTGAATGCTGCTCGCACAACATCCATGTGGTACACACACACTGCATAGCCCTGGAACACAGCACTGAGGAGGGGAGGGGTGTAGATTGAGAGAGAGAGAGAGAGAGAGAGAAGATATTCAATACAATATATCAGTACTTTAAAAAAAAAAAACACACGGGACTCTCTCAGCAGACCTTGTAGTACTGAAGAGGCCAAATATCTCTGGATTCTTCTCATCCTTGTTCTTCAACACAAATACATCCTCTGAAATGAAACACACATGGGAGAGAGAAAGAGAGAGAGATTTAGGGCTCCATTAAGTGAAAGTACTATAGGTGCATCCCCTTCTCTAGGAAACACACACGAACACACAGCCATACCCAGCTCATCGAAGTGTGTGTCGATGCCGTTGGGTCCAGCCACAGAGCAGATGAGACGAGTCTTTAGGAAGGAGCTCCAACGATTCACTAACATCCTCTGACCTCCCTGGTCATTCTGAAAGGAGGGGATGGAGGAACTGGATTAGAATTGGAAGGAGGTGAAGGAAGGGAGGACATGATACAGTATATAGATATGCTGGCATGCAGGATAGAACAGAGCATTTGTGCAATTCTCACCGCACAGACCCGTCCCACCCGGGTGTAAACAGCCTTGTTAACCCCCTCTGCGTCCATCCCTCTCTCCGTGAAGAAGAAGTAGACCTTGTCATCATCCCTGTCATCGTTATCAGGAATCACCACCGACCCAATGAACTTAGGCTCTAGAGGAAACATGACAGTTTCAGAAAGAGAATGTGACCGCAGCATTACAAAGTTCACTTTGCCTCCAGGAAAATATAACATACTTCTACATTTATGTAGAGCGCTTATACAATATACCATGTGAAAAGGCCCTGTTATTAATATGCAAATACTTGTGTTACTTTAAAAGGATACTTTGCATCACCACCTGGTACGGCAACTGCTCGGCATCTGACCGTAAGTCGCTACAGAGGGTAGTGCGAACGGCCCAGTACATCACTGGGGTCAAGCTTCCTGACATCCAGGACCTATATAACAGGTGGTGTCAGAGGAAAGCCCATACAACTGTCAGAGACTCCAGTCACCCAAGTTATAGAATATTTTCTCTGCTACCGCATGGCAAGAGGTTCTGGAGCGCCAAGTTTAGGACCAAAAGGCTCCTTAACAGCTTCTAACCCCAATCCATTAGACTGCTGAACAATTCAGAAAAATCGCCACCAGACAATTTACATTGACACCCCCCCCTCTTGTATACTGCTGCTCCTCGCTGTTTGTTTGTTACCTATGGATAGTCACTTCGCCCCCACCTACAGATAACCTCAACAAGCCTGTACCCCTGCTCACTGACTCAGTACCGGTGCCCCCTGTATATAGCCTCGTCATTGTTTTTCTTATTGTGTTACTTTTTATTATTACTTTTTATTTTAGTCTACTTGGTAAATTGTTTTTTCTTTTTGAACTGCACTGTTGGTTAAGGGCTTGTAAGTAAGCATTTCACGGTAAAGTCTACACTTGTTGTATTCGGCGCAAGTGGCAAATAATGTTTGATTTGATTTGAGACACATGGTATCCATGAGTTCATCTGACGCTGGGGAAGTAGATAAAGGACCTAATTGTCAAAATCCTAATGTATCCCTTTAGAGGGGATATGCGAGATTCTGGCAATTAAGCTATTTTCTCTACCTACCCAGAGTCAGATGAAGTCGTATGGATACCATTTTTATGTCTCTGTGTGCAGAATGATGGAAGTTAGAGGTAGTTTTGTGAGCCAATGCTAACTAGTGTTAGGCCAGGGTAAAGAATGATTATTCATGGGCACTGCAACTTAAGATATTACTCAAGGTTTAATTATTAGAGCAACCAAACAACTTCAGGGGACAAATTACATGAAGGATAAATTATATGAGCTGAGAGCTGGCACCAAACTCTAAACTAGAGCAACCCCAGCAACCCCTGATCTTTATACCCCAGAGCCCCATCATCTGGTATAAAAATGAAAGTCCTCCAATTATGGTCCCACAGTACTTCCTTTGCAACAGAAACGTAGAGTCTCTCGAAATGCCACATGCAACATAAAACAATATCACTACAACATTTAGATGACATGCAGGCCTGACTAGAATATTAACAGAATGTAACACAACAGCACAGTACGAAATGATCTTCTTTCTTTTTTTAAGCAAATGTGTGTGTTCCTTCAGGTCCATGCTCACTCAATAAGTGAATGATGACTAGTAGGTCAGGTGGCCTGGATGTTGTTGGTAGGCCCATGTTGTAGTGTGCTACCATCGCCGTAGTTCTCTAGGCACCTCTTGTTCCACAGCAGTCATCCCCAGTCACTGGCCAAGCCTGCAATGCCTCGGCCCCACAGGTACACCACCGAATATCTCCTCTTCGATCTCTTCGTTTCCCCAAATGACACCATCCACAGTTAGCTAGTCCACAATGTGCCTGAGTCACCCACAGCCTCAGCAGCACAACATTGGGGGGGAAAGTATGTACATGTACGCAGGCAGAGATGACAGAGAGAGGAAAACGTTTTCTCTGCACGTACGAACTCCTCCTGTCCAGAACTTGTGAGGTAAAGCTAGCTACTATCTAGCCAGCTAGATAACTAACACACAGCGATGGTCATCTAGCTAGCAAAAATAGTATGTGGACAATGGGCAAAACAACGTCCAATATGATACTTTTCAATAAAAACATTGGCAGACAAAATACAGGCACAGAGGTCGTCTCATGTTGCTTGAAGTAGTCACAGTAACCAAGGTTGAAGTCCTGCTGTCATAAGCATTGCTGATTTCACTCACAATGAAACTCTTTAGCACAGAACCACTAACCAGGTCGGGAAACTCCAGTACATCGACAAGCTAGATAGGGAGAAGCTCCGAATCAACTCCAAATGCAGTTAGGAAAGTCCAAAACCCGGGGAGTTCATTAGCTTCCAGTCTTGAAAGAACCACCGTTGTCACCAGATCTAAGGCTGGGGTAAAGAATGGTTATCCATATCCGTGGGCTTCAGATACTCAAATTTAATTACTAGATTAACCAAATGCCTAAAAACATCTTTTCACTATGTCGTTATGGGGTTGTGTGTAGATGGGTGAGATTTTTTTATATTTTTAACTCTTTTGAATTCAGGCTGTAATACAACAAAATGTGAAATAAGTCAAGGGGTATGAATACTTTCTGAAGGGACTGTAAGTGTGGGTGAGTACCAGAGATCAAATAGAAAGTAGTAATGAGAAATGCCTGGACACTGACCATTGAGCTGTTGTCTGTTGTCTCTCTCAGTGCGTGTGTAGCTTTGGTTATTCAGTCGACACAGAGCTGCATCATTTTCCCAGTAGTCTGTATACAGGCCAATATATAGCTCTCCTCCTAACACACACACACACACACACACACACACACACACACACACACACAGAAAAAAAATCATAAAAAAACATAATAAACCAGATGTTTCATCAGTTAACACCGAATTTTCCACACATTAAATTAAATTAAGAACAAAATTACAATCAATTGCAAATTATGTTTGCTAATTTTTTGTTTGGTTATTTATCGCAATCTGAAAATAACGGATTTATAATGAGTTATTTCCACACGGTGGCAGCATTGTGCTAAAACTAAACCTGCCTCTAAGCCAGCGTTTCCCAAACACGTTTTTGCCCTAGTACACAGTTGTTCAAATAATCAAAGCTTGATGATGAGTTCATTATTTGAATCCGCTGGGTAGTGCTAGGGCAAAAGCTGAAGCGTGCACCCCATGGGGCCCCCAGGACCGAGTTTGGGAAACACTGCTCTAAGCACTGTGCAATATACTCAATAACAGCAATTCTACTAGAGTATCAGTCTTCTAATAGGGTTAGGGCTAAGTGTGCCTGAGACAGAGAGTTATTGAGAAAATAATATGTTATGAAACATACAAGAAGGTAGAAAGTGAAACAACAGAAGTGATAATGTCTTGTAGAGTGTGGTCTTCTTACTGTCCAGGGTGGAGGTTACGGGGCTGTTGTGGTCATAGGGACATCTCCCTCTTCCACTCTCTACACTCTGCTCCTCCAGCTCAAACTGTCTGGCCTGGGGACCAAAACGTATCAGTGAGAACACACATACTCATGCTCGCTCGCACATGCACACACACTTCGTAAAATGGCCTGTTTCCGAGTACGTATTGATGTGATCAAATGTAAAAAATATATTAATCATAGTGTCACATATAAACAAGTAAATGAACAGTATATAAAGCAGGGACAATGAAGAGCGTGGGGGGCTTTGACAATGGTGAGGTGTGAGTGTCACGATATGTTCCAACATCTAGCAACCGTTATTAGAAGCACCTCTCAGCAAACAGGGGGGATGTCTCAGGCTGGACACAGTGGCAGTCAGAATTGCTAGTCTCTATTAACTATTGACACCCCTGTGTTACCATTATCAAACAGTAATTCGATAAAGCTGCTTTTTCATCACAGATACAAGTCTTTAGATACTCTGAATGGCAAGGAAGTGACAAGAGTCTTCAGATAATTAGCAGTACGAAACAGGGGTATTTGGTGTAGTGACACATTGACATCCCTGAGCTTGACCTTAGCCATAGCATGTTCCGTTCTTCATTCTGACTGAAGTCTTGTGGGAGACTGGTTTGTTGTCCCTGCTGGTGCTGTTGTCACAGGTCCTCTCAGACAGACAGGGGATGATATAAATTAAACTCATTTACAATCCAGACAAACACATTCCCTCGCTCTCTCAGAGGACACAAACTAACTATCAGTACCAACTTCCTCTTTCTCTTCTCCTCCCCCTCTCTCCTCTCTCCCTTTCTCTCTCAAAGGACACACAAACGTCAATAATGTCACAACTTGTGTCTCTGTGTGTATCTCCTTCAGATGAATAAACAAACTCCCTGTCTCTCACTGAGGAAACATAAATTGACCATTGGGCGTGTTGAGGTTTTTACAGCTCATTCAGGAAAGACTGCCGGTGTCTAAAGAACAGATGACGAGACTGAGCCAAAACAGCAGCATGTCCTTCTATATTTTTGCATATCAACCTTATTTGCAATAACTACAAGGAAAAAAATCCCATCCCTGCTCACCTGTCCTGCGTGTCCCACCCTGATGGTGGCACAGAGAGGGTTAAATGCTCCTGTTCCACAGGCCAACAGGTGTGTTGTGTTAAACTGCTGCAACACCTTGATGTAGTTAGCACACTCTGGCTGTAGGGGAGGGGGGAGAGGGAGACAGAGGGGAGGTTAGGTTAGGTAGGTAACTTGAAGTGTATGGCATGTCTGAATATCTGTACTTGCATTTTAAATTGTAGGCTGATTAGGTATGCGAAAATAGAACATTTTATAGTACAGTATGTCATTATATATATATTTGTTATGAGTATGCTTTAAATGTCAAGATATCATACTAAATTCGGGATTTTATGTGGTACAAATTCCTTTCACGCTATTGAGGAAGATAATTGTCTTTTCAGAACCATGTGTTTAACACAGCTGATAATCAGCTGATAATCATGAGGCTGTGCTGTACCAAAATGCTCAAATGGCGGGAAACAACGCACATGCTCATTAGATGTTGCATTCTCAGTATGGGTGAGCCTAGTATTTTGATATTTATTGTTACGGCATACATTTTTGCAAAACAGTATGTTCTAAATAGTATGTTGTATGAATAGCACACAGTATGTAGTTTCAGTAAGTAGTAGTCAAGACAGATATCGAACACACTGCATATATGTAGGGTAAACTATGACAGATGTGGATGTACATCAGATTCTGTTACCTTCTCTTTACCCTTCATCATACAATCTTCTACCTGTGACTCAGAGCTGGCCCAGTCAATCTGATGAGAGATGACAATAAATAAGACACTAACACATGCATACGGACATTCAAACACACACTCACACATGCACACTTTCTGTCTGAGTGTTCAGCATAACATCCTGTAATTAACGTTTGTTTATGGGTGGACTGAACCACAAAAGGTCTCCATAACCATCATAACCATCCTGAAGTGTCTGAACTACACTCTTAGAATTAAAGCTACCCTGCCTTTAGGGTTCTAAAAACTGCTCAAAAAGGTTCCTCAAGGAACCCTTCTGAAAAGAGTCTTCAAGGAACTCTTTGAGGAAGCTTTATGGGATGGGAGGGGTTCAATTTAGTACCTTTTTAATAATATATTGCAGAGGTGGCAGCTTGGCTTACTGGAGGCGGGGTTTTCAGATAGTTATTTTTGGGCACCCGTTAGAGTAAATGTCATTCTTGTTCATCATGATAAGTTCATACACTGCAAATGTCAATTTTCCGATATAAACAATGCTGATTACATATAGTAATACAGTGGTAACAATTCCAACTTTGGGATTTGCAATAGGCTCTTGAGGAACTCCTTCTCCTCTGTAAGCCTCAGTGAAGCTACACAACTATCAGTGTTCAACCTTAACATGTGATGACAATAGAACAGAACAGATGAACAGGAATGACATTTACTTGAAAGGGTGGCACAAAAAAATCTATCTAAAAGCCAGGCCCCTACTAAGCCATGCCTCCAGTCCAATATTCCTCCAGGAACCCGTTACTACATTAAAGGAAATCTAACTTTTGGTATTTGTTTCATTTGTCCATTGTTGATTTGATTTGAATTATTAGGATCCCCATTAGCCAATGCCAATGGCGACAGCTAACGAAAATTACATTACAGACAAAAAAAGAATTTCCAATTTAGATACATTTAAAAACATGAACGTGTGTGTGTGTGTGTATGTGCTCATCTATCAGTTTCACACACATGTCAGTACATACACACAACAAGTAGGTCACATGGGGGAGAGGCGTTGTGCCGTGAGGTGTTGCTTTATTTGTTCTTTTAAACCAGGTTTGCTGTTCACATGCACTATATAAGACGGAAGAGAGTTCCATGCACTCATGTCTCTGTATAATACTGTATATTTCCATTCATTTGTTCTCAACCTGTGGAGATAAAAAATGTAAAAAATCTCATTGATTTATCAAGACCAGTCCCCATGCTTGTATCAGAGCAGCATGAAACGATGCTGAAATAGTTGACCACAGCGGGTAGACTTTCTTCTTCTTCTTATTATTATTATTTGACCCTGCTGGTCATCTATGAACATTTGAACATCTTTGCCATGTTCTGTTATAATATCCACGGCACAGCCAGAAGAGGCCTGGCCACCCCTCATAGCCTGGTTCCTCTCTAGGTTTCTTCCTAGGTTCTGGCCTTTCTAGGGAGTTTTTCCTAGCCACCATGCTTGTACACCTGCATTGCTTTCTGTTTGAGGTTTTAGGCTGGGTTTCTGTACAGCACTTTGAGATATCAGCTGATGTAAGGGCTTTATAAATACATTTGATTTGATTTGATTTTTACTATTGCTTAAAATACTATTGCTTCTAACTTCTTACTATTGCTTCTAACTTCAATATGCTTTTTCAATAAATAAGACCGACACCACTTTTAACAGCACAGCATTACTCAACACTAGTGAGACTCATGCCACCTACAGCAGGCCTACAATAATTAGATTCAAAGGATTGGAGGATTGTAAATTAATATTTAAGGGGTATTTTCCGTTCTGTGAGAATTTCTAAGGTGCTTTTATATCATTCTAAATGTATTAATAATTTCTTTGTTTATTTAATTGTCAAATAACCTATCCGTTCAACGCTGGGCCAAATGGGGACCACCCTCTGGGACTCCCAATCACAGTCAGATGTGATACAGCCTGGATTCGAACCAGTGACTGTAGTGATGCCTCTTGCACTGAGATGCAGTGACTTAGACCACTTTGCCACTCAGGAGCCATGACTGATATGACCAATATATACATGTATTGTCCTGCTAATAGCCCATCCTAGAAACATTGTTTGCAGACTTCACAGCCTGCTACGCTTGTGAACAGGGTTAGTGTGTTAACAGGGTTAATCATAATAATATTTTTTCCCCCTTCCACATGTTAAAGGATCCAATTGATATTTTTTTCCGATCAATTAGTATACTTAAGAATAACGACAATATTTGTTGGATTATTTGTTCTGTCTTTTCTGGTGGATTAAAGTGAAATTCCAACCAACTTTTTGGCGATTATTTCGTTTACAAATGACTGAAAGTGAGCGAGAAAAAGGCCATTCTTGAACGTGAGGTGAGACATTCTAACTCATTTCTAAATCAAGCCAGTTTGTTATTTATAATTATTTATTTCTGTTTTTAGAGGGAGAGAAACTAAAAGCCTGACATCGGCTCATAAAACCTTTTTTTTTTGTAAGAAATGTTGCTTAATTAATTTGATTAATATTCCAAGAAAGAAGAAAAATGAAACCCTCAGGGTTTCCATTAGGAAAATATGGCGCTGTACAATGTGACCTTCATTTAACTAGGCAAGTTAGTTAAGAATCAATTCTTATTTACAATGACGGCCTACACCGGCCAAAGATGGACGATGCTGGGCCAATTGTGCGCCACCCAAAGGGACTTCCAATCACGGCCTGTTGTGATACAGTCAACCTAACTAAGAAATACATTTGTCGATACAATTCTCCCCCTACCCTCCCTCTTGGTAAGAGTCTATTGTCCTGCAAATAGCCCATAATAGTGCTATACAACGAGACCCGTCAGGACTAGGCTACAGTACTACAGTAAGAGCAAAATAATCCTAACATTTCCACACCTTAATTGTAGTCTAACCAATACCCAAATGGAGATAACATAAAGTGAGCGAGGAAAAAGGCCATTCTTGAACATGGGGTCAGACATTCTTACTAATTTGTAAATAAATTCAGTTTGTTATCTCTCCAGGTCACATCCGGCATGAGCATCAAGCCAGCATCTGTAGGAACGTAGTTTGCAATGTGATGCAGTATCTTAGACCGCTGTGCCACTCGGGAGCATCCAGCACCAAAGTTTTTAATGCTGATCAATTGCCTTGCACAAGGTATCAACATACAGAGAGGTGTTGGCAAGAGTCTATTGTCCTGCTAATAGCTCATAATGGGCATGGTGTCCAGGTCAGGATAACCAAAACATTTCTTTGTTAAAGACTATCAGAAAGAATGTTGGTACTTATTTATTATGATCCAAAGCCAAGAATGAGTGAGTCGCTCAGCTTTATGTAGGTGTCGAGGCTATATGACTGTGCCATCAAATTGATTATTTAGCAGACATCACTTGCTTATATTCAGTCAACACATATATCTTAAGAATATCATGGAATATAATTGAACATTTTCATTTCTCTTAGAATAAAAACCTTAGTGTAACAATGGTTTTAGTTTTAGTTTTGTTTCTACTGACAAGTAGAAACAAAAATAAGTGTATTTTTCCAGGTGCGTATGCAGGACAGAGGAATAGCAATTCTTAAACTATTGTTCTAAATTCAATCACCTTCTTCATCCTCCTCATTCAGTTCATTGAAATGCAATTTTGAAGTTGTGCATAATTATCATTCTATCTGGTTTATGTTGCCCATTCATTGTCAGTTAGAGACACATTAGCACCTTGGGACCCAAAAGCACCATCAGTACTTTAACTTCCCTTGCGCTGGTCTGGAGCAATGAAGGAGTGACACAGGGTACTGTACTAAACAACAAATGACCTCTAAATCCTGCAGCACAATCTCAAAATGTTTAGTTGGCAACCACTGTACTGACCAGCTCAAATAGACAGAAGGGTGCTATATGCTATCATCTCTCGGCATGTCAAGCCCACTCATTATCTCAGCCAATCATGGCTAGTGGGAAGGTTGCATTACTTTTCTTTGGCGAAACCAACTAGGCTTGTAATTGAATTGAATTCGTATTTACATATGGTATGCAAGTTTATTATTAAGGCATGTGATAGTTCACATGTTCGAGGAGGCATTTCTGCCAAAAAAACACATTTTGATAAAGAAAAAGAAGTGTTAAACAAATCAAAATAAATGTTAGATTTTAGATTCTTCAAAGTAGCCACTCTGCTTTTTATGACATCTTTGCACACTCTTGGCATTCTCTCAACCATCTTCATGAGGTAGTCACCTGGAATGCATTTCAATTAATAGGTGTGCCTTGTTAAAAGTTCATTTGTGGAATTTCTTTCCTTCTTAATGCATTTGAGCCAATCAGTTGTGTTGTAACAAGGTAGAGGTGGTATACAGAAGTTAAAAGACCAAGTCCATATTATGGCAAGAACAGCTCAAATAAGCATAGAGAAACGACAGTCCATCCTTACTTTAAGACATGAATGTCATTCAATGCGGAAAATGTCAAGAATTTTCAATGTTTCTTCAAGTGCAGTCGCAAAAACCATCAAGCGCTGTGATGAAATTGGCTCTCGTAAGGACCGCCACAGGAAAGGAAGACCCAGAGGTACCTCTGCCGCTGAGGATAAGTTCATTAGAATTACCATTCTCAGAAATTGCAGCCCAAATAAATGCTTCACAGAGTTCAAGTAACAGACAGATCTCAACATCACCTGTTCAGAGGAGACTGTGTGAATCAGGCCTGCTGCAATATAAAGAAGGACCCTTAAATGAGTAGGTCTGTCCAAACTTTTGACTGGTACTGTTTTAATGTGGGCTATTTCCAGACCTTTCATGGGTAGCTTATCAAAGATAGACATTTTCCTAAAATATTTTGTTGTTAGCTATCAAGCTTTCAAGATATGTACCTTTCAAAATATAGAAATCATCCATGTATGATCCATGTATGATGGTCATCCATGTATGACTATGTCAACAATGGACTAATGAAACACATATCAAAAGATAGTTTGGGGTAGAATTTTCCTTTAATTAATACATTATAGCAGGGGTATTTCACTCTTACTCTATGATGTCTGGAGCCTGCTAGTTTAATTTAATATCTGATAATTAATTGCACACACCTGGTGTCACAGATCTAAATCAGTCCCTGATTAAAGGGGAACGATGAAAAAAAGCAGTGGAACTAGCTTTGAGGTTCAGAGTTGAGTTTGAAGGCATTTTAGGTATGTAACTAATATGTGTGAAATGCTTGATGATGTATGTGATGTAAACAGAGAGGTCTACTTTCTTGGGGACCTAAATAATGACTGGTTTTCATCAAGCTGTCTGCTCAAGAGGAAGTGTCTTACTGTAACCAGTGCCTGTAATCTGGTTCAGGTTATTATTCAACCTACCAGGGTGTTTACAAACACCACAGGAACAAGATCATCAACATGTATCGATCACATTTTTACTAATACTGTAGAACTTTGTTCTAAAGCTGTATCCAAACTGATTGGATGCAGGGATCACAATATAGTGGCTATATCCAGGAAAGCCAAAGTTCCAACAGCTGGAACTAAAATAGTGTATAAGAGATCATACAAAATATTTTGCTGTGACTCTTATGTGGATAATGTAAAAAATATTTGTGGGTCTCATGTGATTAATGAGGAGCATCCAAATGCTGCACTTGCAGATTTTATAAAATTGCTTCTTCCAATTATTGATAAACATGCACCTGTTAAGAAACTGACTGTTATAACTGTTAAGGCTCCATGGATTGATGAGGAGTTGAAAAACTGTATGGTTGAAAAAAATGGGGCAAAAGGAGTGGCTAATAAGACTGGCTGCACATCTGACTGTCTGACTTACTGCAAATTGAGAAATTATGTAACTAAACTCAACAAAAAGTAGAAGAAAATGTATTATGGTGCCAAGATTAATGAAATAAAGAGTGATGGAAAAACCTTTGGAGTACTTTAAATGAAATTATGGGTAAAAAGGAAAATTCAACTCCATCTTTTATCGAATCAGATGACTTATTCATCACAAAACCATATGATATTGCCAATTTTTTTAATGATTTACTTCATTGGCAAAGTGGGCAAACATAGGCAGGAAATGCCAACAACGAACAGTGAGCAATTGTTTTCATGCATAAAAAACTAACAATGAAAGAAAAGCATTGCACGTTTGAATTTTGTAAAGTTAGTGTGGGAGAGGTGGAAAGTTTATTGTTATCGATCAATAATGACAAACCTCCCGCATTGACAACTTAGATGGAAAGCGACTGAGGATGGTAGCTGACTCTATAGCCACTCCTATCTGTCATATTTTTAATCTGAGCCTAGAGGAACATCTTTGTCCTCAGGCCTGGAGAGAAGCCAAAGTAATTATGCTACCCAAGAGCGGTAAAGCCGCCTTTACTGGTTCTAACAGCAGACCTATAAGCTTGCTGCAAGCTCTTAGCAAACTGTTGGAAAAAATTGTGTTTGACCAAATACAATGCTATTTTTCTGTAAACAAATTAACAACAGACTTTCAGCATGCTCATAGAGAAGGGCACTCAACACGTACCTCACTGACACAAATGACTGATGATTGGTTGAAAGAAATTGATAATAAGAAGATTGTGGAAGCGGTACAGTTAGATTTCAGTGCAGCCTTTGATATTATTGATCGTAACATATTGTTGAAAACAACATATGTGCTATGGCTTTTCAACCTCTGCCATATTGTAGATTCAGAGCTATCTATCTAATAGAACTCAACGGGTTTTCTTTAGTGGAAGCTTCTCTAATGCCAAACATGTAAAGTGTGGTGTACCACATGGCAGCTCTCTAGGCCCTCTACTCTTTTCTATTTTTACCAATGACCTGCCACTGGCATTAAACAAAGCATGTCTGTCCATGTATGCTGATGATTCAACCATATACGCATCAGCAACCACAGCTAATGAAGTCACTGAAACCCTTAACAAAGAGTTGCAGTCTGTTTTGGAATGGGTGGCCAATAATAAACTGGTCCTGAACATCTATAAAACTAAGAACATTGTATTTGGTACAAATCATTCCTTATTCAGTTATAGACCTCAGCTGAATCTGGTAATGAATGGTGTGGCTGTTGAACAAGTTGAGGAGACTAAATTACTTGGTGTTACCTTAGATTTAAACTGTCATGGCCAAAACATATAAATTCAATGGTTGTAAAGATGGGGAGAGGTCTGTTCGTAATAAAGAGATGCTCTGCTTTTTTGACACCACACTCCAAAAAGCAAGATCTGCAGGCTCTAGTCTTGTCTAATCTTGATTATTGTCCAGTTGTGTGGTCCACTGCTGCAAGGAAAGACCTAGTTAAACTGCAGCTGGCCCAGAACAGAGTGACACGTTTTTCTCTTAATTGTAATCAGCGGTCTGATATAAATACTATGCATGACAGTCTCTCTTGGCTAAGAGTTGAGGAGAGACTGACTGCATCACTTCTTCTTTTTATAAGAAACATTAATGTGCTGGAAAACCCAAATTGTTTGCAGTCAACTTACACACAGCTCTGACACACACACCTAACCCACCAGACATGCCACCAGGGGTCTTTTCACAGTCCCCAAATTCAAAACAAATTCAAGAAAGCATACAGTATTATATAGAGCCCTTATTGCAAGGAACTTCCATCTCATATTGCTCAAATAAACAGCAAACCTGGTTTAAAAAAACAGACAAAGCAACACATCACGGCACAATGCCTCTCCCCTCTTTGACCTAGATAGTTTGTGTGTATGTATTGATATGTAGGCTACATTTGCCTTTAAAAAATATGTAGTTCTATCCTTGAGCTGTTCTTGTTTATTGATGTTCTGTATTATGTTATGTTTCATATTTTGTGTACTGACCATAGAAAGCCTGTATTGTCTATGGTAGAGTAGGTCAGGGCGTGACTAGGGGTGTTTAGTCTAGTTTATTATTTCTATGTGGGGTTCTAGGTTTATTTGTCTATGTTGGTGTTTGTGTATGATTCCCAATTAGAGGCAGCTGGTAATCGTTGTCTCTAATTGGGGATCATCCTTAGGTTGCATTTTTTCCACCTGTGGGTTATGGGATATTGTTCATGTTTAGTTGCTGGTTAGCACTGTCATCACGGTTTGTTTATTCTTTATTTTGTTTTGTATTTGCTTAAAGTTTCACTTTCATTAAAATATGTGGAACTCCACATACGCTGCGCCTTGGTCCGACCATTATTATTACGAACATCGTGACAGTAGCTGCTGCTTTTGCAACAGCTAATGGGGATCCTAATAAAATACCAAATACGAAGTAGGTTCCTCCAAGATCCCCTCACCTCACCAAAGGTGCACAAATGAACCATTTACTAGCAATGGTTCCTAGAAGAACCACTAATTCTAAGAGTTTAGTAAACATAGTGAATCTTTGTAATTCTAAAGGGTCAAGTTAGGACACAGCTACATGTTTGTGTGGAAAACATCAGCCCCAAATCACTCTTTATCATCATTAAGTATATTATTAAATATATTATCAGTGATACTATGGAATTTCAAGAGAACAGATTAAAACATAATAATAAACATCCCCAAGACCTCATATAACTCAGTAGGAAATGGACAATAATAATCACATTACTTTACACTTAGAAATCTGCATTACAGATATGTTCCATAGTCAGTTGTAACTTATCCTCCTCTGTATGTCATTGTCTAACATAATTAAACAGAACTGAAGTTCATAACACCTCATTATAACACAATTATTTACTACTTCATCCACCTCAGGGAAACAGTCAGATGTGACAGCCAGTCCCACCGACTCTATTGGCCAATAATTATTATTACACGTGTGTATAGTGCTGGAGAAATATTAGTAATACATTATGGAAACAATTTCACGTAGCCTATGAGATGTTAAGGAAAGTTGGGATTAGAGACTGGGCATATGGCAGTATCTCTCTCCTCTCTGTGTCCAGCCGTGCTCTTTATGGAAGGACTCTGTGTCCAAACTTTAGTAACATAATAAAGACACACAAATATATACACTCCGTTTGGGTAACCTACTGACCTGGAGGGGCAAGAGTTCAAATCACCTCCACACACACACGCACATACAGACAGACAGACAGACAGACAGACAGACAGGCCTACCTCTCTGTGTTGGTGGTTAACTCTCTCCAGGCTGAGGGAGTACAGGGTGTTCTTAGCCCCTACATACAGCCTCTCATGGGCCTCGTCCAACATCATGGTCTGGGTTTGCAGGGAGGGACCTGGTCCCTGGAACACCCATGTCCTGTTCAACTCCCATAGCTCTGTACAGACAGACAGACATAGAGAGAGAGAGAGAGAGAGAGAGAGAGAGATAGAGAACATTAGGTGGAAACCGAGATGCAATTTTTAATTAACCTCCTGCCAAATGTACGACCATAGAATTGCACAAACCCACAAAAAATGCCAATCAAAGTTTGACAAACTCCCGTATCTGTAAGGTGAAATATCGCAGTGTGCAATACCATCAGCAACATTTGTGACCTGTTGCCACAAAAAAAGGTAAACCAGTAGGTCAGAAACACAAAACAAATATTTATCTGCCTATTTATTCTAGACACAAACCGGTGAGTGGCACACATACACATTCCATGTCTCAATTGTCTCAAGGCTTAAAAATCCTTCTTTAATTGACCTGTGTCCTCCTTTTCATCTACACTGATTGAAGTGGATTTAACAAGTGACCTCAATAAGGGATCATACTGTACCTTTCACCTGGATTCACCTGGTCAGTTTATGCATTTTTGTGTGTGTTTTTAAAACTTTGTGATGTCCAATTAGTAGTTACAGTCTTGTCCCATAGCTGCAACTCCCGTATGGACTCGGTAGAGGCGAAGGTCACACTGCTCGCTTAACCTGGAAGCCAGCTGCACCAAGGAGGAAACACGTACAACTGCCACACGCGATGGGACAAGGACATCCCAGCCTGCCAATCCTTTCCCTAACAACACTGGGCCAATTGTGCGCTGCCTCATGGGTCTCCTGGTTGCTTACATGTGTGTGTGCTGAATGAATACCCACAAATGAAACCCTCCATAAAACCAATGATGTAAAGACAAGATAAAGACCCTGGGTGATACAGAGCCTGAGGATATGTACCTCTGAGTCTGCATGATCAGGCTACCTGCTGTTGAACTAGAGAAATAGAAAAACTGTCCTTGTCTAATGTAGAAGGTGGCACTGTAAAATGTATCCTTGCCAGGAGAGGGCGCAATCCGATTCTGGGATGCTTCACCTGGGGAAAGTTTATGGGGTCCATACATGTTCCGGGATTGTCTTTCAAATAAAATCCGAAGCCCCATGTTTCTCAGGTAAAGCTTGAAGTTGAATATTACATTTTCATCATCAAAAGATCAATATTTTTGCCTCAACTTTATATCCTTAGGGCTGCCATTCATAACTAATTAGCTTATGTTATTACAAAATTTGTGTGCTATTTTGAATGACGGCACTAGCTAGTTAGCAAACCAAACCGAAACATTAGCGAGCAAGCCTTACGAAAGGTAATTCTGCTGTGAAATGATTGAACAGGCCTCCTAGTCAAGAGACCAACAAAAAAGTGAGTGGAATAACAAAAAAGTGAGTGGAATAACAAATAGACTACCCAGTTAAAAAGTGAGTGGAATAACAAATAGACTACCCAGTTAAAAAGTGAGTGGAATAACAAATAGACTACCCAGTTAAAAAGTGAGTGGAATCATATTGGAGACCCAGCAGATTTCAAAGTAAAAAATAACAGAACTTAGGATGACATTTTGCCAAAGACGATCCTTTCAAATATTTCTGGTTTTGCCGTGGTCTGCGTGCCAACAGTTAACCGAGAGGTGAAATTACATCAGAGAGCCTGTTGTTGCTGCTGCATAGAGCCTCTGTGAGTACTACCAAAGATTATGGTGATGGGAGGACAAGGAGGTTTATTTATTTATATATATATATATATATATATATATTTATAAAATTGTAGGTGGTTGATCAGCTTTAATATTGCAGACATATTGCGGCTTCCATCAATGTAATTGTCTACATCATTTCCAATCCTCCATATCTTTGTTTGTAAATATATATACAGTACCAGTCAAGTTTGGACACATCTACTCATTCAAGGGTTTTTCTTATTTTTTTACTATTTTCTACATTGTAGAATAATTTTGAAGAAATCAAAACTATGAAATTACACATATGGAATCATGTAGTAACCAAAAAAGTTTTAAACAAATCAAAATATATTTGAGATTTGAGATTCTTTAAAGTAGCCACCCTTTGCCTTTATGACAGCTTTGCACATTCCTGGCATTATTTCAACCAGACATGAAGCTCATTCAATACAGAACATTCCAAGAACTTCTAAAGTTTCTTCAAGTGCAGTTGCAAAAACCATCGAGCGCTATGATGAAACTGACTCTCATGAAGACCACCACAGGAAAGGAAGACCCAGAGTTACCTCTGCTGCAGAGGATAAATTCAGCCTCAGACATTGCAGCTCAAATAGAGGCTTGACAGAGTTAAAGACACAGAGTTAACAGACACATCTCAACATCAACTGTTCTGAGGAAACTGCATGAATCAGGCATTCATGGTCTAATTAATGCAAAGAAACCACTACTAAAGAACACCAATAAGAAGAAGAGACGTGCTTGGGCCAAGAAACATGAGCAATGGACATTAGACCGGTGGTATCTGTCCTTTGGTCTGATGAGTCCAAATTTGAAATGATTGGTTCCAACCGCTATGAGACGCAGAGTAGGTGAACAGATGATTTCCGCATCCAACTCATCCCAAACCATTTCAATTTGGATCAGGTCGGGTGATTATTTAACCAGGTAGGGTAGTTGAGAACAAGTTCTCATTTACAACTGCGACCTGGCCAAGATAAAGGCACACTTAACCATGAAGCATGGAGGATGAAGTGTGATGGTGTGGCGGTGCTTTGCTGGTGACACTGTCTGTGATTTATTTAGAATTCAAGGCACACTTAACCATCATGGCTACCACAGCATTCTGCAGCGATCCCATCTGGTTTGTCGATTGTGGGACTATCATTTGTTTTTCAACAGGAAAATGACAACACATCTCCAGGCTGTGTAAGGGCTATTCGACCAAGAAGGAGAGTGATGGGGTGCTGCATCAGATAACCTGGTCTCCACAATCACCCAACCTGAACCCAATTTAAATGGTTTGGGATGAGTTGGACCGCAGAGTGAAGGAAAAGCAACCAACAAGTGCTCAGCCTCCTGAGTGGGAAAGAGGTGCTGTCGTGCTGTGTGGGTGTGTGTGGACCAAGGTAATTGCTTAGTGATGTGAACACTGATGAACTTTAAGCTCCAATATAGGCTAATAATGAATGTAGGCTAACAGCCCCTTGCAGTCACCATGCATTTTAGATATGGTCAGAAAGTTAAAGTTATTATCTCATCTTTCAACAGCATTTACAGTAAAGCAGAGTAATTACAAGCCAGGTGAATCAGAGACAGAACCTAAGGTATTAATGCTAATATATCTAGTACATGGTTCATGTACATTTTGAATTACAGAGTGTCTGACCTAGATAGTGTCTGACCTAGATAAAGATACTGTATATCAGAAAGAACATTAGTAACATTCTAAAGCTTCTCCCAGAAGAGCATTGGTAAGAACTTGGAGTTCTGGGAAAGATGTTGTGATTACTGAAAGGGTTATTTGATCCTCACAGCCCAGCCTATCAGCTGTCCTGAGGGGAAGAATTCCTTTCATCAGACAGGAAGCGGAAGTGTTGTCTTTATCTGACCCTGGGTAGCGGCTGTCCTTGGGCACATATCTAGCATCAGCTTACAGTCTACAAATCCTAACCTTAACTATTTGGGGAATAATGCAAAATGGGCAGTAGGTCAGTAACTAGGGGGAACATCATCCTTCTGCCTTTATCTCTTAGTTATTTATCTTAAAGTGGAAGTAGTGTGTCACTGGACCATGCGTTTGATTAGGATGGGGAAGTTTAATAGTGATTGAACACATGGTTCACACACACACACAAAGGCCCATGCCCGTGCCCACACACACGCTGTTGAAGGAACTGGTCCAAGGTGCAGCGTTGTAAGCGTACATTTTCTCTTTATTAACTCAAAATGACACCGACTAAACAATACACAAACAAACCGTGAAGCTTCATGCTATGTGCCATCAAACAAAGTTAACTTCCCACAAACACAGGTGGGAAAAAGGGTACCTAAGTATGGTTCCCAATCAGAGACAACAATAGACAGCTGTCCCTGATTGAGAACCATATACCCGGCCAAAACATAGAAATTCATAGAAACACAAAACATAGAATGCCCACCCCAACTCACACCCTGACCAATCTAAAATAGAGACATAAAAAGGATCTTCAAGGTCAGGGCGTGACACACACACTGAGTAATCAATTGCATGTGCTCTATTGCTCAGAATTTGCTCTCAATTGATAATTGATCATATTGGAAGAAAAATACAACAAAATAAAGATCTGTGCGGCCCTCTGAATGATTGTCTCAACCCAAAGTGGCCCCTTTACCAAAAATTGTGAGTAACACTGGTCTATGTCATAGAAAAAGCAGGTGTTCTTAATATTTGTTTACTCTGTGTATTTTCTCTCTAATCAAACCCGTAAGGTGTTCCTTCTTATCATGTCTACAGCTCTGGAGCCCAGGTCTGGAGGTGAAGGACCAGAGTCAGAAGCTACCACCCCAGAGAGGGCCACTTCCCCTGGGCCCTGAAGCACAGAATTGAGACAGGGTCTGTAGTGTGTTAGGAAACCCCCTAAAGCTTCTTAGTGTCAGGCAGAGCAGTCTAGCACACAGGTGGTTTATATGATCAAATGAGACCCTCTGTATTCCTCCCTTTCCCAAATTGGAGCTGCCATTTTCTCTTGCACTGAGGAGAGGATAATACTCCTGGCTACCCTCACCATCTCCTCAGACATAACTTCTATGGAGTTATATGTCAAGGTTTAAGTTACTTCAAACACCTACAGGGCTTTCTAAATGCCAGTGTTTCAGGATGGGGATTCTGTTATTTGTTATTTCAGCATCTGTTTTTAGTAGCGTTACATCTAGAGACAGAGAGTGTCTTTATAGTATTAGATATCTTGGTAGAGACAGATAGTTTCAGTTTATTTTTCAGATTTTAGATCCAGTCTCTTGATTGTACTACCATTAGAGATCTATGTGGTACAAGCAGAGTTAAGGTTTGTTTTAAAAGGTATTAGATCTCTAGGTACTATTAGGATTGAGATTAGTCTGGTTGTTCTGGTAGCATCATTGATATCAAACAGTGTGTGTGTGTGTTTTGTGCTATTAGATCTTTATGGTAGAGACAGAGGGGATGTGGCAGTGGTGTTATGCCAGTGCCCATACAAGCTTCCTGTAATTATCTAATCCAGGCAGTTACAGCTCTTAAATGCCTGCACATGTACAAACACACACATGCACGCATGCTAACGCGAGCAGACACACATGCACGCATGCTAACGCGAGCAGACACACATGCACGCATGCTAACGCGAGCAGACACACATGCACGCATGCTAACACGAGCAGACACACATGCACGCATGCTAACGCGAGCAGACACACATGCACGCATGCTAACGCGAGCAGACACACATGCACGCATGCTAACGCGAGCAGACACACATGCACGCATGCTAACGCGAGCAGACACACATGCACGCATGCTAACACGAGCAGACACACATGCACGCATGCTAACGCGAGCAGACACACATGCACGCATGCTAACGCGAGCAGACACACATGCACGCATGCTAACACGAGCAGACACACATGCACGCATGCTAACGCGAGCAGACACACATGCACGCATGCTAACGCGAGCAGACACACATGATGCGAAAACACACGTATGTGGGGCTCACACACACCTCCAGATGAAACACATATGGAATGAGTAATGATTCAGCTGACGCTGACAAGGACAGACAGGTGATGTGGAGCAGGACAGAGCGTGTCCTTCACTGGGAAAGACTAAATATATGTTGTTCTCTAATTCTCTAGTTCTCTAATGTTTCAGATGAACTACACATTTACTCATTGGATGCTTCTCCCATCGATCGGGTACCGTCCTATAAGTATCTGGGGATTTGAATTGACAAACAATTCATGCTCATTAAATAACATGTGGATGAGCTAGTTAAAGAGCTAAAATTTAAAGTGGGCTTCTTTTTTAGAAATAGATTTTGCCTCTCTCTAAATAGCAGGAAGCAGATTATACAGTCAACTTTCCTGCCAGTTAACTATGGGGACACTATTTATCAGATTACTGCAGCCACTACACTTAAACCTTTCGATGCCATCTACCATAGTGCTCTTCACTTTATCACAGGTAACAGTTTTAATACTCACAACTGCATCCTGTATCAAGAGGTTGGCTGGTCCTCATTGAAGTCCCGTAGATAACTTAATTATTCCCTTTTTGTTTGCAAAACTCTACTACACAAGCTTCCAACTTACCTAACCTCCTTGCTAACGTATAACAGAATGAGCTACCAAACCCGCTCGCATGATTGGTAAACTCTTGAGGTCCCTCTGGTCTTTAGGTAAATCCTTTAGTTTTAATGCCTACAAGTGTTGGAAAAACCAAAAAAATTCTTGATTCCCTGGTGCCGCTGGGTCAGTTTAGGACTCTGGTGTTGAATGAATTCATTGAGGATTACAGCTGTTTCGATTGATTGAGGTGGTTTATTTGTTGAAATTGTGGTGTCGAGGTGGTGCCTTGTGGTTATCTTAACTCTTCTTGTTTATTTGTCATGTAAAAAAAAATCCTCCTGTTTGTGAGAAAATGTTTGTACTCGTGGCACCATTGGGAAAATACAAGTTTATATATAAATAAAAATGGATATGATGAAGTTAACACATCACTGGACCAAATCAAAAGTCCTTAATAATGATATTGAAGATAATGATAAGGATGAAGGTGACAATGAAGAGGATACTGAAAATGCGGATAACAACAATTATAATGATGGTGGTGGTGGTGATAATGATGATGATGATTTATGATGATAATGGCATTACAGGAAGTGAGTGAAGTAAATAGGATGATAATTTGATCATGCTGAGACATGCATAGCTAACAAAAGTCAAACAGTGTATAATTATCTAAAGCAGTTACTGCTGTTCTGTCTCTGTAGACACAGTAAGGAGATTTCTACTCCTCTCCTCTCTGTCATCTTCTGCAGCTGGTTGGTGTGTGAGTGTGTTACCGTGTGACTGTGTGCGTCTGTGTAACTCTGTGTGTGTGTTCTCCCCTCTCTCTCACTCTCTCCAGCTAAGTAGTGAACGAGGGAGTGTGTCTTTTGCTAAAACAAAATGAGAGTGAGACTGTGCTCCCATTTCAAATGGAAAACAGGAGAGAAAAAAAGAGACACTCCCTCATGACTAATCCTTTCATCACCCTCCTGTGAAGTGCTGAGAGATTGCAGGGGAGATTTAGAGAAATTAAATCATAATAAACTACTTAAATCCCTACCATGGCATCTTTGTAACTGTATTCCTACTGGAGCAGAGAGCAGAATGTATCAGACTGGGAGGAAACACGTCACGAAAAGGATGCACGCACATCACAGAGGCAGAAGGCCGTGTGTTGTTATGATTCTGGATGGCCAGATAGCTAGCAACAATAACAAGAAGTTGCCATGTGATGAATCGTAGGTGGCTTGTTTCAGCTCGTTGTACCTTTTATTGATACCATGTCTTTGTTATGGTAATATGGCAAACATTCTCTAGTTAGCTAACCAACGACTGTGACAATGTCACGACTTCCACCAAAGTCGGCTCCTCTCCTTGTTCGTGGCGGCGGTCGACGTCACCGGCTTTCTAGCCATCGCCGCTCCATTTTTCATTCATCCATTTGTATTGTCTTGTTTTGCACACCTGGTTTACATTCCCCAATCACACTGCATGTATTTATTCCTCTGTTCCCCCTCATGTCTTTGTGTGATGTTGTTTGTGTGTTACGTGTTTTTTTGTAACGCGCCAAGATGGGGTTTGTTCTCTCCGTGTTATTTCACAAAGCTTGTTTTGAATTGTTAAACATTGATGTTTTGTGACGGTTTTGCCGCGCTTTACACTTTGCCTTGTTGGCTGGAGGTTTTTGACGCAGCTGCGTCCGTCTGTAATCTCTCTCCTGCCGAAATAAAGTGTGTGCGGCTGTTCACAATTCTCTGCTCTCCTGCACCTGACTTCACCACAAGTACGCACACGCCTGACAGACAATGTAACTCTGAGACAACTAGTGCTTATTGTGGATATCTATTTTTTTTCAATAAACATTTGGAGAGTAAATCAAATCAAATAAAATAAAATGTTATTTGTGACATGCACCAAATACATCAGGTACTGTGAAATGCTTACTTACATGCCCCTAACCGACAATGCAGTTCAAAAGTGTTAAGAAAATATTTACTAAATTAACTAATGTAAAAAAATCTAATCAAAAAGTAACACAATAAAATAACAATAACGAGGCTATATACAGGGGGTACATGTAAGGGGTGCGTGACTAGCTGCAGGGAAGTCAGGCGCAGGAGAGCAGAACTGGGTAATAACCGGAGCAGTTTAATATGCAAAACCAACGGCACCCAGAACAACAAAATATGGGTATAAAATAACCCGTCGCGAACCAGTCAGAGTGCACCAGCACTTTACCACAAACAATTTCACACACAGACATGGGGGGAACAGAAGGTTAAATACATGACAAGTAATGAAGGAATGTAAACCAGGTATGTGGGAAAACAAGACAAAACAAATGGAAAATGAAAGGTGGATCGGCGATGGCTAGAAGACCGGTGAAGTCGACCGCCGAACGCCGTCCGAACAAGGAGAGGAAACTACTTTGGCGGAAGTTGTGACAGTACCGGTACCGAGTCAATGTGTGGGGGTACAGGTTAGTCAAAGTAATTTGTACATATACTGTAGATAGGGGTAAAGTGACAATGTATTGATAATAAACAACGAGTAGCAGCAGTGGGTGGCCATTTGATAAATTGTTCAGCAGTCTTACGGTTTGGGGGTAGAAGCTGTTAAGGATCCTTTTGGTCCTAGACTTGGCGCTCCGGTACCGCTTGCAGTGATGGAGCAGAGAAAACAGTCTATGACTTGGGTGACTAGTCTTTGACAATTTTAGGGCCTTCCTCTGACACCGCCTAGTATATAGGTCCCGGATGGCAGGAAGCTTGGCCCCAGTGATGTACTGGGCCATACACACTACGCTCTGTGGAACCTGACGGTCAGATGCTGAGCAGTTTCCATACCAGACAGGGATGCAACCAGTCAGGATGCTCTCAATGGTGCAGCTGTACAACTTTTTGAGGATCTGGGGACCTATACCAAATCTTTTCAGTCTCACGACTGTCTTTGTATGTTTGGACCATGACAGTTTGTTGGTGATGTGGACACCAAGGAACTTGAAACTTCCGACCCACTCCACTACAGCAACGTCACTGTTAATGGGGATTGAAACAGATTTAGTTTTTATTGTCCCATTGGTAGGATCTTAATTGTAGATCGTCCAGTTTATTTTCCAATGCACGTTGGCCAATAGTATGGATAGTGGTGAAGGTTTACTCACTCGCCTACGAATTCTCACAAGGAACCCCGACCTCCGCCCCCTTTTTCTCCATCTTTTCTTCACGCGAATGACAGGGATTTGGTCCTGGTCTCGAGAAAGTAGTGTATCCTTCACGTCAGACTAGTTAAAGAAAATATCTTTGTCCAGTTTAAGGTGAGTAATCGCTGTTCTAATGTCAATAATCATATTTGGTCATAAGAGACGGTAGCAGCAAAATTATGTACGAAATAAGTTTGAAACAAAGCGAAAAAACGAATTAAACTAACAAAATAGCACAGTTGGTTAGGAGCCCGTAAAAATATAGTTTACATGTTGCAAACAGTCCTTTGATTCTATGACAACCCCATCTGTTTTACACAAAAGTTGTTAAACAACCCACCCATCTATAATTCTATTTGTTAGAAAAAAGTTGATGCCTTGCCAGCACTAACCACAGGGTGTCCTACTAATCATTCCAAACAACCCAAAATGAACCCAAAAGTACCCAAAATAACCCCAAACAGGTACCTAAAATAACTGAAAAGTCCTCTAAAGCATCCCAAACGGGTACCCAAAATGAACCCCAAACTCCTCGAAAGCATTGGTGTAAAGTACTTAAGAAATTAAAAATAACTTAAAGTATTTCTCAAGTAGTTTTTTGAGGTATCAATACTTTAATATTTATAATTTTGACAACTTTTACTTTTACTTCACTACATTCCTAAAGACAACAATGTACTTTTCACTCCATACATTTTCCCTGACACCCAAAAGGTGGTGCTTAGCCGGACAGGGAAATGGTCCAATTCACACACTTATCAAGGGATCATCCGTGGTCATCACTACTGCCTTTAATCTGGTGGACTCACTAAACACAAATGCTTCTTTGTATGTCTTGGAGTGTGCCCCTGGCTATTCTTAAATAAAATAAAAACAAGAACATTTTGCAGTTTAGTTTGCTTAATGTAAGCAATTTGAAATAATTTACTTTAACTTCTACTTTTGATATGTAAGTATATTTTTGCAATTACACATACTATGATACTTAAATATATTTAAAACCAAATACTTTTAGACTTTTACTAAAGTAAAATTTTACTGGGTGCCTTTCACTTTTACTTGTCATTTTCTATAAAGGAATATCTACTTTTACTCAAGTATGACAATTGGGTAGTTTTCCACAACTGCCCAAAAGTACCCTTAACATCCCAAAACAGGTACCCAAAAGAACCCCAAAGTACCTAAAAGTACCCCAAACAATCCAAAACAGGTACCCACAAGAACCCCTAAGTACCAAAAGAACCCCAAACATCCCTGAACATGTACCCAAATGATCAGTTTAAATTTTGGGAGGGCTCCCGGACCACCACACATGGGGGAACGATGTCACAGAGTACAATAAGCGCCACATTGAGTAGGACGGGGAGGGGGACAAGGGGGGGGGCTAGGGCAGAAGAGAGGAGCTGGGGAAGAAGAAAGAAGAGAGGGGAAGAGGACATGAGAACGGCAGTGTGGGTAACAGGGGTAGAGGGGTAGATGAAGAGGTGGTGGTGAGTTAAAACAGAGAGTTGGGAAAGCAGAGAAAAACAGTAGGGATGACAACAGAAGAAGGAGAAGAGAAGGTTGGAGAAGCGACCTCTGATCTTTGAATGAGTGTGTACATCTGGAAAGCAGGAGAACCAGATTGCCTGACATAATACTGCCTGTAGAGAACAACAACAGAACAAACACACTTTCATGTGGTTCACCCCAACTCTGTTTTAAGTTTAATGTGAATGGAGTTTGCAGTGCTTTATGGGGTGTCAAACCTTGTTGTAGCCCAAAGGAGAGACAGACATCAGAGTGCTAGTATTTTTTTTAGCCCTGGTCACGTCAGACACAACGAGACATAGTCTCTTAGAGTTTACAGAGAGTCTATAATGATGGAGTTAGATTAAAGCCCAGCGAGTAAAGTAGGACCCCCAGCAAAATTCCTCTCTAGAACCCTAAACCTTATGTGCTCCATGGTGTGTCTGTGGCAATAGTAAAGGCAGAGGTTCATTTAAAGTGAGGAAATGGAGGGCCTGCTAGCTATAGGCAAACAGATTGCAATGTGCTGTCTGATCAAATATGACCATTTCACCTCATTCCCTCTGGTGTTTGTACAGTGGTAAAGGTCAGAGCAGAAGTCACGGTCTCGCCAGTTGTTTCTCCTTCTGGACACGATAGTAATGAGCTACGGAGCACACTCAACATGAAGAGAGAGAGAGGGAGAGAGAGATTGTAATTTAACAGTACATTTGTTGGCCAATATATACATAATTATTAATAATGATTAATTGTAACGGACCTAAAAAGTTACATCCAATATCTCTGCAAACTCCACCAGAGAGAGAGAGAGAGAGAGAGAGAGAGAGAGAGAGAGAGAGAGAGAGAGAGAGGTTGAAACAGAGAAAGAGAGAGAATCCTATAAGATGCTAAAGATACCGCCCCCTGAGGTGATTCAGAACATGGCCCTCTCACATCCTCTCCAGGTGGTTTAAGTACTATATAAATACTTTATAAAGCTGTATTATTTCTGTTTTATCACCAGAGCTGAACCAGTCAGTGGGGAGAATAGTAGTAATTATAAAGTAGGCAGAACAGACTTAATACAGCTCCTCACTTTACACATTATATTTAATGAGAAAAATCACCCTAATTTAAAAGATACAGCATTTCACCTAAAAAACAAAGGACTTCATGCAACACTGGTATTCCCCAACTCATTCATCATCACAAACCCACCTCCAGCTTAAACCGGTTAAGACAGTTAAACATATACAGCAGCTCTCTTCTGTTCTGTTCTAGTCTGGGAGGGCTGGTTTATTTTACCGCTCAGAGGGTGGCTCCCTACTGGTAATTACTACCTGCACATTGCACAGTAGAACATCAACAACTGAACAGAGGAATAAGGGCCAGACATAAGGGTGGAACAGAGCAATGGATGATCAGAAATGATCAGAACGCAAACGGTGGAAAGGTCTAAAATGTGCTATCTCACTAAAATGGCCCAACTTTAAAATGTCTCAGGAAGGGAATAGCTATGTCAAAGTTGAAGCACAGTATATATATACAGTATATATATTATTTCTTAAAGTGTTCAGGTGATGATATCAGATTGTTTAGATAGAGCTAATGTCAGACATTAAGATTAGTGTCAGACACTAAGATAAACTGCTGTCGCTAACATTTTGTAGTGAAAAATGTTCCTCTCAGACAACTCCAACAGTGAGCTGCTAAAAGCTTTCATCGGCCATACTTCACCACTACACTGCTTAAACCACATATACATTAAATATTTCTAACATACTTCCACGCAGTAAAACCTTATAGTAAAGACAGCTGATGTCCTCTCGCCCTATTGTAGAAGGCACTCTGAAGTGGTTTAAAATATGCTTAACACACATACAGTATATATACACTACCATGCAGAAGTTTGGGGTCACCTTAGAAATGTCCTTGTTTTTGAAAGAAAAGCACATTTTTTGTCCACTAAAATAACATCAAATTGATCAGCAATACAGTGTAGACATTGTTCATGTTGTAAATGACTATTGTAGCTGGAAACAGCAGATTTTTTAATGGAATATCTACATAGGCATACAGAGGCCCATTATCAGCAACCATCACTCCTGTGTGCCAATGGCACGTTGTGTTAGCTAATCCAAGTTTATAATTTTAAAAGGCTAATTGATAATTAGAAAACCCTTTTGCAATTATGTTAGCACAGCTGAAAACTGTTGTTCTGATTAAAGAAGCAATACAACTGACATTCTTTAGATTAATTGAGTATCTGGAGCATCCGGATATGTGGGTTCAATTACAGGCTCAAAATGGCCAGAAACAAAGACCTTCCTTCTGAAACCCATCAGTCTATTCTTATTCTGAGAAATGAAGGCTATTCCATATGAGAAATTTCCAAGAAACTGAAGATCTTGTACAAGGCTGTGTACTACTCCTTTCACAGAACAGTGCAGACTATCTCTAACCAGAATAGAAAGAAGAGTGGGAGGCCCCGGTGCACAACTGTATTTGGGGAGTTTCTCCCATTCTTCTCTGCAGATCCTCTCAAACTCTTTCAGGTCTCTCCAAAGATGTTCGATCGGATTCAAGTCCTGGCTCTGGCTGGGCCATTCAAGGACATTCAGAGACTTGTCCAGAAGCCAGTCCTGAGGTGTCTTGGCTGTTGAGTCGTTGTCCTGTTGGAAGGTGAACCTTCCCGAGTCCCAGTCCCTGCCACTGAAAAACATTCCCACAGCATGATGCTGCAACCACAATACTTCACTGTAGGGATGGTGCCAGGTTTCCTCCAGATGTGACGCTTGGCATTCAGTCCAAAGAGTTCAGTCTTGCTTTCATAAGACCAGATAATCTTGTTTCTTATGGTCTGAGAGACTTTAGGTGTCTTTAGGCAAACTCCAAGTGGGCTGTCATGTGCATTTTACTAAGTAGTGGCTTCTGTCTGGCCATTCTACAATAAAGGCCTGATTGGTAGAGTGCTGCGGAGATGGTTGTACTTCTGGAAGGTTCTGCCATCTCCACAGAGGAACTCTAGAGCTCTGTCAGAGCGAGCATCGGGTTCTTGGTCACCACCCTGACCAAGGCCCATCTCCCCCGATGGCACAGTTTGGCTAAGCGCCCAGCTCTAGGAAGAGTCTTTGTGGTTCCAAACTTCTTACATTTAAGAATGATAGAGGCCACTGTGTTCTTGGGGACCTTCAATGCTGCAGAAAGATTTTGGTACCCTTCCCCAGATCTTTGCCTCGACACAAAACTGTCTCGGAGCTCAATTCCTTCGACCTCATGGCTTGGTTTTTGCTCTGACGTGCACCGTCCACTGTGGGACCCTACATAGACAGGTGTGTGCCTTTCCAAATCATGTCCAACCACTGGAATATACTACAGGTGGACTCCAATCAAGTTGTAGAAACATCTCAAGGATGATCAATTGGAACAGGATTCACCTGAGCTCAAATTCGAGTCTCATAGCAAAGGGTCTGAATAGCAATGTAAATAAAATATTTCTGTTTATGCAAAAATGTCTTAAAACGTGTTTTTCTTTGTCATTATGGGGTTTTGTGTGTAGAATGCTGAGGATGTTTTATTATTTAATCCATTTTAGAATAAGACTGAAACGTAACAAAATGTGTAAAAAGTCAAGGGGTCTGAAAACTTTCCGAAGGCACTGTATATATATATATATATATATACAGTTGAAGTCATATGTTTACATACACCTTAGCCAAATACATTTAAACTCAGTTTTTCCACAAATCCTGAATTTAATCCTAGTAAACATTCCCTGTCTTAGGTCAGTTAGGATCACCACTTTATTTTAAGAATGTTTGTTAACATGAAATTTGTGGAATGGTAGAATAACGAGATTTAATGACTCCAGTCTAAGTGTATGTAAACTTCCGACTTCAACTGTATATATGTCACACTATATATATACAAAAGCATATGAGCACATCTTCAAATTAAAGGATTTGGTTGTTTCAGTCACACCCATTGCTGACAGGTGTAGAAATCGAGCATATAGCCATGCAATCTCCATAGACAAACATTGACAGTAAAATGGTCTTACTGATAACCTCAGTGAGTTTCAACAAGGCACCGTCGTAGGATTTCACCTGATCAACAAGTCAGTTCGTCAAATGTCTGACCCGCTAGAGCTTCTCTGACCAACTGTAAGTGCTGTTGTGTTGTGAAATGGAAACATCTAGGAGCAACAATTGCTCAGCTGCGAAGTGGTAGGCCACACAAGCTCAAAGATTGGGACCACTGAGTGCTGAAGTGCGTAACGTGTAAAAAATGTCTGTTCTCGAATGCAACACTCACTACTGAGTTCCAAACTGCCTCTGGAAGCAACGTCAGCACAATAACTGTTCATCAGTTGCTTCATGAAATTAGTTTCCTTGGCTGAGCAGCCACACACAAGCCTAAGATCACCTTGCGCAATGCCAAGAGTCGGCTGGAGTGGTGTAAAGCTCGCCGCAATTAGACTATGCATTCTCTGGAGTGATGAATCATGCTTCACCATCTGGCAGTCCGACGGACAAATCTGGGTTTGGTGGATGCCAGGAGAACACTAACTGCCCGAATGCATAGTACCAACTGTAAAGTTTGGTGGATGAAGAATAATGGTCTGTGGCTGTTTTTCATGGTTCGGGCTAGGCCCCTTAGTTCCAGTGAAGGGACATCTTCACGCTATAACACACACTAACATTCTAGATGGTTCTGTGCTTCCAACTTTGTGGCAACAGTTTGGGGAAGCCTTTCCTGTTTCAGCATGACAATAGCCCGTGCACAAATTGAGGGCAATACAGAAATGGTTTGTCGAGATCGGTGAGGAAGAACTTGACTGGCCTGCACAGAGCCCTGACCTCAACCCCAACGAACATCATTAGGATGATTTGGAATGCCGACTGCCAGCCAGGCCTAATCCTCTAACATCAGTGCCGACCTCACTAATGCTCTTGTGGCAGAACAGAATCAAGTCCCCTCAGCAATGTTCCAATGTCTAGTTGAAAGCCTTCCCAGGAGAGTGGAGGCTGTTATAGCAGCAAAGGGTGGACAAACTCCATACTATTGCCCTTGATTTTGGAATGAGATGTTCGACAAGCAGCTGTCCATATACTTTTGTTAATCTAGTGTATATACTGTGTGCTTTTAACTGTGTGGATGTATGTAATAGGTATTGTCACGTTCTGACCTTTATTTCCTTTGTTTTGTCATTATTTAGTATGGTCAGGGCGTGAGTTGGGGTGCGCAGTCTATGTTTGTTTTTCTATGATTTGGGGATTTCTATGTTTCGGCCTAGTATGGTTCTCAATCAGAGGCAGGTGTCATTAGTTGTCTCTGATTGAGAATCATATTTAGGTAGCCTGGGTTGCACTGTTTGTTTGTGGGTGATTGTCTATGTTGATTGCTTGTTTCAGCGCAGTTCGCATTAGCGTCACGGTTTATTGTTTTTGTATAGGGTTTCAGTGTTCAGTGTTTTCTTTATTAAAATTTATGATGAACACAAACCACGCCGCATTTTGGTCCTCCGATCCATCTCGCCTCTCCTCTTCAGATGAAGAGGAGGACGACCGTGACAGGTATAGTATATGTGGTTTAAGTAGTGTCCTGGTTAAGTATGGGCCATGAGGGCTTTTAGCAACTCACTGTTTGAGTTGTCTGAGGGGAAAATGTTCCACTACAACAGGGCAGAGACAGGAGTTTTTTTAAGTGAACATGTTTGACATTAGCTCTGTCTAAACAATATGACATTATCATCTGGACACTTAATTCCCCATGCAAGGAAAATCGGAGGTTTAAGAAAGAATATGTACCAATGTTACAAAATGATTATGCTTTCTAAATAAATATTAATTTGACAGAGATACTGTTTGAAGTATCCCAATTTTTGTCAAATGTTAAGTCAGTTCTGTGGTCTTCAGCAGAAATACATTTTGGCTATTCAAATCAGACACATTTCACGAAAATATATTTTAGCAGTCTTGCCCGTCTGTCTCTGTATATTATACTTGGTGTCTGTTATTTCTGCGGAATTGGAGCAGACCATTTTCATAATTCTCTGATGGATTGGACATTACTGTGGGGTAGAATAATCATTTTCCCTGTGAACAGAAGATGCAGAGGAGTACCTATCACTTTCAATCCCTGTAACAACTTTTGCTCAGAGTTTTTATGTGATTCCTAAACTCATAATACTTTCTTTAAACACATTCAATGGGGAGAGCCTCTGTACAGGTAGCCATTATGCGGCTGTGGTGACAGTTAGGATTGAACCCAGGTCGGAATGTATGAATCAGATGATCCAATCTGCAATGCCTAGAGAACATGCCAATATGGAGAGCTAACTGCTAGTTAGGATATGTTGGATTCACATTGAAATGACAGGTTTGGCCATGGTTCCCAGTTATAACAAAGACAATGTTATTCACAATTAATAACAACGTGAACATCCTCCAATACTCCAGATTAGTCCAATGTCTGCCAGTCTCGGGTATTTATTTAGCTAATAACCAGATTGACGCTCTATAAAACTGTTGGAATTCTAGTGAAGCTCCTGTTTCAAGCCAAGCGTGAGGACAGATATAGATGGAGATGGTAGAAGAGAGAGATCATGTTTTGGCTCCTTGTCTCCCTCCGCCTCTTCATTTGGCTCGCTGCCTCCACCCCACCATGACTCTGACACATGCCAGCAGTAACAACCTCTCATTAGACATGCAGCATAACGGAATGCTTGTTTTACCCGGGAAGAGTTCATTACAGGGATACAATATGCAGATAATGCAAGTCCGCATATCATTTCAGACATATAATGTATTCTAAGGCTCTGTTAGTGTTTTTATTTTATGAGGATGTCCGTTCTAGTCATTACAATTCTATGGTTAGATCATCCCTCTGGCTGCCATCTTTAGACAATCATACAGATGTGGCGATGGAGCACTAGGATTAAAGGTTTTGATTGGCGGAAAGCCATGCCCAACGAGAGTGTATTAGGCTCTCATAAAGTGAATTTAAGGTCTTTGGAGGAGCTGCATGCAGGGCTTAAGGTCTGTTCTTCTCTGGAAACTGGAGACAGTCTGTGATTGTAACACGATACAAAAGGAGATTTTCTAAGCTGATTATTATGAAAGTCAATTGAGTTTGACGGGAAATATCACCAGTGTTGGAAAATAAGTGATCCTACACGTGTGGTGAAATGTTCAGAGAAGAGTTACAGGAGAGGAGAGAGGATGAGATGAGTGGAATGGAATGGAAGAGAGGAGAGAGATAATGATATGAACCTTTACAGAAACTAAGATGGAATGTCAATGTCAGAGCTCTGAAGGATCCATATAGATGACCTTGGAAGCTCTGACATTCCCAAAATAATTCTGACCTGTAAACGCATTCCTGGAGTGCGTCCATTCGAGAGCATATTTCCACAGATCTAAAGGGCAGATTCTATTGATCTCTATAGTATAGCACCTGTGAACCAGACATAAACTGGGTCCACATCCAGAAAAAACCAACCAGTTAGATTGAATTAGTCCTCTCCTCCACCCTGTTCTCCTGGCTAGCAGATATTATGATAATATTGTGATAGTTCAGCTCCTTAGGGCTACAAACAAAGACTTTAACCACATACCTCTATCTCCCTGATCTGCCTTCAAGGCCTACACACACTAAAGCATTCCCGCTATTCGTGTGTGTGTGTGTGTGTGTGTGTGTGTGTGTGTGTAAATGCAGGCAGAGACCATGAGACACATTAAAGCATAGAGGTTTTTCATTCCATTATGATAGGATAAGCTAGCAGGCTTCTACAGAATGTTTTACCAGCCAGAACACGCTACAGCAGAGAGAGAGAAAAGCAGGATGGAAGAAGTTCAGGGTTGACTGTGATAGTAGCCTCAAGCCTGTTCCAGTGCCCACTATCTCCTCTCTCCTCTCCTCTCTCTCCTTTCCTGTGGTTAAGTGAATGTCAGTCACAGAGACACCTCTCCCTTTGGAGAATGTCTGTCTGTGTCTGTCTGTCTTCCCCCAGGCTAGTAATGACTTGGGTGAAATATGAATGTTTCCACTGGACACAAACTGGTTGAATCAACTTTGTTTCAACATATTGTGACTTTGGATTTGCAAAAAGTCCTCAACCAGTAGTGTTTTTATATAATTTCAAACAGAATTGCAAAGATTGAAATTAGGTTAAACTTAAAGTGAAATACAATGACTTAACCTGACTAACAGGTTGTTACATCAATCTAATTTCACCGTAATCATCAAAACTATGTATATGTTGAAAACTCTCCACACCATAGTGCAATCCAAGCTCATCACAAATATAAGAACCATGGGACTGAACACCTCCCTCTGCAACTGGATCCTGGACTTCCTTAAGGGCAGCCCCCAGGTGGTGAGGGTAGGCAACAACACAACCGCCATGCTGACCCACAGCACTGTGTATCCTCAGGGGTGTGTGCCTAGTGCCCTCCTGTACTCCCAGTTCACCCACGGATGCGTGGTCATGGACACCAAGTTTTCAGATGACACAACAGTGGTAGGGCTGATCACCAACGACAATGAGACAGCCTATAGGGAGGAGGTCAGAGCCCTGGCAGTGTGGTGCCAGGACAACAACCTATTCCTTAACGTGAGCAAGACAAAGGAGGTGATCATTGGATCTATCATTGTCAAACACACCAAAACAGTTGTGAAAAGGGCACAGCAATGCCTATTCCGACTTAGGAGGCTGAAAATAAGTGAGATCTTCAGATCCTCAAAGTTATACAGCTGCGCTATCAAGAGCTGACTGCTTGCATCCCCACTTGGTATGGAAACTGCCTGCCATCCAGGACCTCTATACCAGGTGGTGTCAGAGGAAGGGTAAAAAAATTGTCAGACTCCAGCCACACAAGTCATAGACTTTTCTCTCTGCTACCGCACGGCATGAGAGCTTTGTTTATTATATTCTGAGTGTCCTTTATTTTTTATTTTTTGCAAACTTCAAGTGGGCTGTCATGTGCCTTTTACTGAGGAGAGGCTTCCTTCTGGCCACTCTAGCATAAAGGCCTAATTGGTGGAGTGCTGCAAAGACAGTTGTTCTTCTGGAAGATTCTCCCATCTCCACAGAGGAACTCTGGAGCTCTGTCAGAGTGACCATCAGGTTCTTGGTCACCTTCATGACCAAGGCTCTTCTCGCCCGATTGCTCAGCTTGGCCAGGCAGATAGCCTGGTTCGAAACTTCTTTCATTTCTTTCTTTCTTTCCTGCCGTGTAGTTCTGGGCTGATCCCTCACCTTCCTCATGATCATTGATGCCCCACGAGGTGAGATCTTGCATGGAGCCCCAGACCGAGGGTGATTGACCGTGATCTTGAACTTCCATTTTCTAATAATTGCGTCAACAGTTGTTGCCTTCTCACCAAGCTGCTTGCCTATTGTCCTGTAGCCCATCCCAGCCTTGTGCAGGTCTACAATTTTATCCCTGATGTCCTTACACAGCTGTCTGGTCTTGGCCATTGTGGAGAGGTTTGGAGTCTGTTTGAGTGTGTGGACAGGTGTCTTTTATACAGGTAACGACTTCAAACAGGTGCAGTTAATACAAGTAATGAGTGGAGAACAGGAGGGCTTCTTAAAACCTGTTGAATCTAGGAGGCACTATTTTCATTTTTGGAAAAATAACGTTCCCAAATTAAACGGGCTATTTTGTCAGGACAAGATGCTAGAATATGCATATAATTGACAGCTTAGGATAGAAAACACTCTAAAATTTCCAAAACTGTAAAAATATTGTCTGAGTATAACAGAACTGATATTGCAGGCGAAAGCCTGAGAAATCCAATCCGGAAGGGACTCTTATTTAGAAAGCTCTGCGTTCCTATGCGTCCCTATTGAGCAGTGAATGAGATATCAACCATATTCCTTTTTCTATGGCTTCCCTAATGTGTCTAGTGTCACAATACCTAGTTTCAGGCTTTTATTTTGAAAAATTAACCTGAACGTCAACATTGCATCAGTGATCAGCTGGAGTCTCTCAGAGTGTTTTGTGCGTAAGACAAATGCGGCCATTGTTTCTCTCTTTCCTACTAAGAAGCCACCTGTCCCGGTTGATATATTATCGAATAGATATTTGAAAAACACCTTAAGGATTGATTATAAACAAATTTTGCCATGTTTCTGTCGCTATTATGGAGCTAATTTGGAATATTTATCGCCGTTGTTGTGACTGCAATTTCCGGTCGAATTCTCAGCCAAACGTGAACTAACGGAGGTATTTCGGCTACAAAAATAATATTTTTGGAAAAAAGGAACATTTGCTATCTAACTGGGAGTCTTGTGAGTGAAAACATCCGAAGCTCATTAAAGGTAAACGATTTAATTTGATTGCTTTTCTGATTTTCGTGAACCGGTTGCCTGCTGCTAGCTAGGCATAATGCTATGCTAGGCTATCAATAAACTTACACAAATGCTTGTCTTGCTTTGGCTGTAAAGCATATTTAAAAAAATCTGAGATGACAGGGTGATTAACAAAAAGCTAAGCTGTGTTTCAATATATTTCACTTGTGATTTCATGAATATGAATATTTCTTAGTAATATTTATGTCCGTTGCGTTATGCTAATTAGTGTCAGTTGATGACAGCGCTCCCGGATCCGGGATGGGTAGTTACAAGAGGTGGCTAAAGAAAAACTAACAGGTCTGTGAGAGCCGGAATTCTTACTGGTTGGTAGGTGATCAAATACCTATTGCATGCAATAAAATGCAAATGAATTACTTAAAAATCATATAATGTGATGTTTGTTTTAGTTTCCGTCTCTCACAGTTGAAGTGTACCTATGATAAAAATTACAGACCTTTACATGCTTTGTAAGTTGGAAAACTTGCAAAATCGGCAGTGTATCAAGTACTTGTTCTCCCCACTGTATAGGTGTAAAGTGACTATGCATAGATAATAAACAGTGAGCAGCAGCAGCAGTGTAAAAACAAAGGGTACGGGTGGGGGGTCAATGTAAAAAGTCTGGGTGGCCATTTGATTAATTGTTCAGCAGTCTTATGGCTTGGGGTAGAAGCTTTTAAGGAGCCTTTTTGGTCCTATACTTGGTGCTCTGGTACTGCTTGCCATGAGTCATTGACAATTGTTTGGGCCTTCCTCTGACACCACCTAGTATATAGGTCCTGGATGGCAGGAAAGCTTGGCTCCAGTGACGTACTGGGCCTTATGCACTCCCCTCTGTAGCGCCTTACAGTTAGATGTCGAGCAGTTGCATACCAGGCTGTGGTGCAACCGGTCAGTATGCTTTTTTTTTGAGGATCTGGGGACCCATGCTAAATCTTTTCAGTCTCCTCTTGGTGTGTTTGGATCATGATAGTTTGTTGGTGCTGTGGACACCAGGGAACTTGAAACTCTCGACCCGCTCCACTACAGCCCCATCAATGTGAATGGGGGCCTGTTCGGCCCGCCTTTTCCTGTAGTCCACGATCAGCTCCTTTGTCTTGCTCACTTTGAGGGACAGGTTGTTGTCCTGGCACCACACTGCCAGGTGACCTCCTCCCTACAGGCTGTCTCGTCGTTGTCGGTGCTCAGGCCTACCACGTTTGGTGGTACTTAACAATGGTGTTGGAGTTATTTTTGCCGCCAAGTCGTGGGCGAACAGGGAGTATAGGAGGGGACTAAGCAAGCACCCTGAGGTACCCCAGTGTTTAGGATCAGCATGGCAGATGTGTTGTTGCCTACCCTTACCACCTGGGGGCTGCACATCAGGAAGTCCAGGATCCAGTTGTGAGGGAGGTTTTTAGTCCCAGGGTCCTTAGTTTAGTGATGAGCTTTGTGGGCAATATGGTGTTGAACACTGAGCTGTAGTGAATGAACAGCATTCTCACATAGGTGTTCCTTTTGTCCAGGTGGGAAAGGGCAGTGTGAACTGTGATTGCGTCATCTGTGGGGCGGTATACAAATTCGATTGGATCTAGGGTTTGCGGGATGATGGTTTTGATGTGAGCCATAACCAGCCTTTCAAAGCACTTCATGGCTACCACAGAGTGCTACGGGGCGGTAATCATTTAGGCATGTTACCTTCACTTTCTTGGGCATAGGGACTATAGTGGTCTGCTTGAAACATGTAGGTATTACAGACAGGGAAAGGTTGAAAATGTCAGTGAAGACACTTGCCAGTTGGACGCATGCTTTGAGTACACATCCTGGTAATTCCTCTGGCCCGAGGAATTGTGAATGTTGACCTTGCACACATCGGCTAAGGAGAGCGTGATCACACAGTCGTCTGGAACAGATTGTGCTCTCGTGCAGTGCTTCAGTGTTGCTTGCCTCAAAGCGAGCATAAAAGGTTTTTACCTCGTCTGGTAGGCTTGCGTAACTTGGCAGCTCACGCGTGTGTTTCCCTTTGTAGTCCGTAATAGTTTGCAAGCCCTGACACATCCAACTAGCATCAGAGCCGGTGTAGTAGGGTCCAATGTTAGTCCTGTATTGAAGCTTTGCCTGTTTGACTGAGGGCAGCTCTAGCCTTTAGCTCGGTGCCAATGTTGCCGGTAATCCATGGATTCTGGTTGGAATATGTCCGTACAGTCACTGATTAGTAAAAGATAGTAGCTACCAAAACAATCGGATACCACGAAATTGGGTAGAAAAAGGGGTCAAATTTTTAAAAAATGAGCACTTTCTTGTTTGCTTATGGCCTAATACAGCTGGTTGAGTGTGGTCTTAGGGCCAGCATCGGTTTGTGGTGGTAAATAGACGGCTACGAAAAATATAGATGAGTATTAGCTTTGTAGATAATGTAGTCTACAGCTAATCATGAGGTACTCTACCTCAGGCGGGCAATACCTCAAGACTTCTTTAATATTAGACATTGCACACCAGCTGTTATTGGCAAATAGACACACATCCCCACCCCTTTATGTACTGCGATGCACCGAAAACCTAACCAGCTCTATATTATTCGCGTCGTCGCACAGCCACAACTCGGTAAAAAATAACATAATACATATATTTTCGATCAAAAGAGATGGTAGCAACATTATGTACAAAATAAGTTACAAACAATGTGAAAAAGCAAACATTCAAGGCTTTTTCTTTATATTTACTATTATCTACAGTGTAGAATAATAGTGAGGACATGACAACTATGAAATAACACATATGGAATCATGTAGTAACCAAAAAAGTGTTAAACAAATCAAAATATATTTTATGTTTGAGTTTCTTCAAATAGCCTAACTTTGCCTTGATGACAGCTATGCACACTCTTGGCATTATCTCAGCCAGCTTCATGAGGAAGTCACCTGGAATGCGTTTCAATTAACACGTGTGCCTTGTTAAAAGTTAATTTTGGGAATTTCTTTCCTTAATGCGTTTGAGCCAATCAGTTGTGTTGTGACAAGGGAGGGGGTTATACAGAAGATGGCCCTATTTGGTAAAAGACCAAGTCCATATATGGCAAGAACAGCTCAAATAAGCATAGCGAAACGACAGTCCATGACAAAGGTCAATCAATAATGAAAATGTCAAGAACTTTTACAGTCTCTTCAAGTGCAGTCACAAAAATCATCAAGCGCTATGATAAAACTGGCTCTCATGAGGAACGCCACAGGAATGGAAGACCCAGAGTTACCTCTGTTGCAGAGAATATGTTCAATAGAGTTACCAGCCTCAGAATTTGCAGCCCAAATAAAAGGTTCACAGAGTTCAAGTAACAGACACATCTCAACATCAACTGTTCAGAGGAGACTGCGTGAAATCAGGCATTCATGATCGAATTGCTGTTAATTAAGCCTACCCCCTACTTTTTCGAACATTCTGTTAAAAATCGCGCAACATTTTGGCGTCCTGCTACTCATGCCAGGAATATAGTATATGCATATGATTAGTATGTGTGTATAGAAAACACTCTCACGTTTCTAAAACTGGTTAAATCACGGCTGTGACTATAACAGAACGTCTGTTTCATCCAAAAGCGCAGGAAAATCTGATCACTGAAAGTGGAAAAAAATATCCATGCGCCACTTCAACCCATTGTTAAAGGTGAACCGTATTAAATGAGGCCGAGGTTGCAGTACCTACAGCTTCCACAGGATGTATAGAGTCTTCTCATTTGCTTCGGATTTGATTCTTGGTAGAACCGACCCAAGGGAACCGATTCCCTCCGACCTCCAACTTGATGTATTGGCTGAGTTTTTTCCGGACATTTTTTCCAGACGACCACCTATCGAATTTACATCGCCTCCTGATGATTTTTATCGCTTATTAACGTGTACTAATACCTAAAGTTGCATTAGAAAAGTATTTCGAAGTGTTTTGTGAAAGTTTATCGTCGACTTTTAACTTTAAAAAAATGACGTTACGTTATGAAACGCTATTTTTTTCCGTTTATCACACAGTCTTCATAGATCGATATCTAGGCTATATATGGACCGATTTTAATCGAAAAAAAGACCCAGTATTGATTATGGGACATCAAGGAGTGCCAACAAAGAAGATGGTCAAAGGTAATGAATGTTTTATATTTTATTGTGCGGTTTGTGTAGCGCCGACTATGCTAATTATTTTGTTTACATCCCCTACGGGTCTTTTGGGGTGTTACATGCTATCAGATAATAGCTTCTCATGCTTTCGCCGAAAAGCATTTTAAAAATCTGACTTAGTGCCTGGATTCACAACGAGTGTAGCTTTAATTCAATACCAAGCATGTGTATTTTAATGAACGTTTGCGTTTTAACTAATACTATTAGCGTTTAGCGTAGCGCATTTGCATTTCCAGAGCTCTAGTTGGGACGTCTGCATCTCAAGTAGGAGCAAGAGGTTAAAGAAACCACTACTAAAGGACACCAATAAGAAAATGAGACTTGCTTGGGCCAAGAAACACCAGCAATGGACATTAGACTGGTGGAAATCTGTCCTTGGTCTGATGAGTCCAAATTTGAGATAGGTGAACGGATGATTTCCGCATGAGTGGTTCCCACTGTGATGCATGGAGGATAATAGTAAGACGAGACATGCTTTGGCCAAGAAACAGGAGTAATGGACATTAGATTGGTGGAAATTTGTCCAAATTGGAGATTTTTGGTTCCAACTGCAGTGTCTGTGATTTATTGAGATTTCAAGGTACACTTAACCAGCACAGCTACCACAGCATTCTGCAGCAATACACCATCCCATCTGGTTTGCGCTATCATTTGTTTTTCAACAGGACAATGACCCAACACACCTCCAGGCTGTGTAAGGGCTATTTTACCAAAAAGAAGAGCGATGCAGTGCTCCATCAGATGACCTGGTCTCCACAATCCCCCGACCTCAACCCAATTGAGGAGGTTTGGGATGAGTCGGACCGCAGAGTGAAGAAAAACCAGCCAACAAGTGCTCAACATATGTGAGGACTCCTTTTAAGACTGTTGGAAAAGCATTCCAGGTTAAACTGGTTGAGGGAATGCCAAGAGTGTGCAAAGCTGTCATCAAGGCAAAGGGTGGCTATTTGAAGAATCTCAAATATAAAATATATTTAGATTTGTTTAACACTTTTTTTTATTTACTACATAATTCCATGTGTTATTTCATAGTTTTGATGTCTTCACAATTAATCTACAATGTAGGAAATAGTTCAAATAAATACCTTTTGAATGAGTAGGTGATCTAAAACTTTTGACTGGTAGTGTATATCTCTAAGATGTATATCTCACATCTGCTGTGCGTAACAGTTGCAACAGGTGCAAGCAGATAGTGGATTAGAGGCTGGCGTATCAGGAGTCAATGCATATAAAGGAGGACTATATATAAGAGTATCAAAAACAGACAAATCAAATCCCCTCCCAAAAAATGTGTCACGTGCACATGGTTAGCAGATGTTAATGCGAGTGTAGCGAAATGCTTGTGCTTCTAGTTCCGACAATGCAGTAATAACCAACGAGTAATCTAACCTAACAATTTCCCAACAGCTACCTTTTACACACAAGTGTAAAGGGATGAAGAATATGTACATAAAGATATATGAATGAGTGATGGTACAGAACGGCATAGGCAAGATGCAGTAGATGGTATCAAGTACAGTATATACATATGAGATGAGTAATGTAGGGTATGTAAACATTATATTAAGTGGCATTGTATAAAGTGGCTAGTGATAAATGTCACATATAAAAGGAAAGAGACAACCGTCTGGGCCACATTACAATATCAGAAGCAATAGATTATATGTGACATTTCAATTGTCCATTTTTGATACTCTTATACTATAGTCCTCGTTAATATGCATTGACTCCCCATTCACAAGTCTCTAATCCACTATCTGCTTGTACCTGTTGCGCCTGTTAAGCACAGCAGGTGTGACTTAAGTGCGTGTCTTCTTAATTTGTTTGTACAGCACTGATGAAGGTATGAAACCAAAACATACAGTATGCGCCATTCCTTTTTTGTATTATTTCAAGCATGGATTAAATTAATTCTATTGTTTTTGCATCTTGGCCTCCTTGCGTTATACATTGTCATGGTTTTTAGTGTCAGTACTTTCTATTATATTGTCTGTATTTCCCCAGGTTCTAATCTCAGAGGATGTGAGCCATAATGCTGTGTTGATGGAAAATTAGAAGGAAGTAGATGTTATTGCAGAGTACTGGATCAAAGACCAAACTGTGTGGTGGCCCCCAAATAAATATGACAAAGTGATAAATGATTGGTCCACACACTATCTTAAATGGAAGTCATTCCAGCTTCTGAGGATAAAACTGACATTGGGTAAATGGAAGATACATTATACTTAAAAATGCAACAAGTGAAAACTGCTGGTTGTTAAAAATGACTGTGCAATAGTTTGAAACCTCACCCCACCATTCAGAATCAAAACAGCAATGTGAAGATGTCAATCCCCAAAGCCAGTGAAGTGGAGATCTCCAAGAGAAACAGAAAGATAAGTACATTACAATTATTTGTAATGGTTATGTTTTAACACAATTTGACAGTTTGTGTAAATTCAATTTGCTTGGCATGGATTTCATTCTGTATCTTTTTTTAAATTCTGTATCTTTTTATTCTGTTGTGTTTAGAATCCCACCACCCGCAACTACTTCCTCCAAGTTACAGTACGTAAGTATAGTAGCCTGCAATGCTGATTACTAATCAGCCCCTTGTCCCTAAACCCTAACCACTGAACAACCGTCTTGCCTTTTTATTGACTGGGAGGACATTTTACCGCATTACTTTAACTGATCCTTTCAAATCTACAAGCGTGTGTGAAGGTAGCCTCAACCCAGACAGAATCACTCCCTTTTTCACCATTGTTAGTGTAGTGAAACAAACGTGAAACTGAGCTGACATCCATCTGGATCACCAGGCTAGGGGGTAGGGGCTTGGGAGGTTAACGCCCAAGCCCCTATTCTGTTGTAGAATTTTGGTTTAATGTTTGGTAATGTGTTTAGGTTTACTAATTTAAGTCTTCCACTTAAAAAAAAACCCATGACAAATGTTTGTAGAAAAAGGCTGTATGGTATTTTACACTTGCATGTTTATTTTCAGGGAAAGGTCTACCCAAGCCCTCATCAAAATTTGCCCTGAAGAACCAGAACCTGTGCCACTGCTACCAAGAAGCAAAAGGCTAAAACACAGCACAAGCCACCAAGTAATGACGGTGAGGACCAATCTTCACAATTTAAGCCAACTCCTTACTCTTGATCATTTTGTCTCAGAAAGCTATTCTAATTTTAAAAACAATTGGCATGATGTTGTCCAACCTTTTCTTACAGCAAATTCTCTTTGTCTCTCACATGGCTTAACCCTGGAGCATTAGGGCATGGTCTCTTTCTGACTTCTTAATTGTGCAATCCCCCTCACCAAATCGCTGCAAAGGATCAGACCATTTTCCTGTGACAGACGCAAGTATGAAACTCTCCATTTCAAACTTTGGTTAATAAAAGTTTGGTAAAATTAGATTGTGTTTAGTTTGCCTTACAAATTTATGTAAAAAGATGCTGGACGTTATGTTACACTTGCATGTGTTATTTTTGTAGGCCAACCCAAGCCCCAACTAAAATCTGCTCCGACACACCAGAAAGCCAGTGCCACTAAGAAGCAAAAGGCTGCAAGCCACCAAGTATTGGTGGTGAGGGGAAATGGCAAACCAAAACACCACACAAGCCACCAAGTGTCGGGATAGAGAAATGGCAAACTAAAATGCAGCGCAAGCCACCAAGTGATTATAGTGAGAGGATCCTTCACAACTTAAGCCAACTCCTATTTCTCATTCTTGACTGATGTATTCGGGGAAGGCATTCTAATTTTACCAAGAATTGCCATGATGTCCAATATTTTATTGCAGAAAATTGAGCTTTCATGCTCCAGGGATGGTCATGTGCGAGACTCTGCTTCTGCCTCTTCAGATGAGAGATCCCCCTCACCAAAGCATTGCAAAGGATCAGACCCTTTTCCTACGCCAGAAGCAAGTATGACACATTTCTTTTTAAACCATTTTTAATGATATTGAAATTAAGCTGTTTATACTTGGAAGTGAACAAATGTAAAACTACTTTGTTTCAGACTTTCAAGAGGTGTGTATATCTCCTTTGTGAGATCCGTGACCTCTTAAAGACAGTCGCCCTAGTCCGGTTGAAGAATTCAATTTCAACCTGAACGAAACGGTGGAAGATTTACTAAAGATGGAAGACAAGCTAATGGAGAACGATTTTTGAAAATACATGGTGAGAAATTAAATGTTTCAATGGTATGAATTGAATGACATATTGCCATAAAGTACTGGATGTTAAAATCCTGTACATGTGTAATGCATTAGTGTCCTTTTGTAATATTACATTTATCTCTGATCTGAAATCTGGGGGAAAAGACATCCCGGACTGGGTGAAGAGAGTAATGCACTAGTAAACTGTTACATATTTGTTACAATTTTAAATTAGGTCATGGTGTGTTGCTTGTGAAGAACCTATATTGTGTTCTAGACTGAAACCAGACAAATGGCCTCATGTCAATGATGAATATGAAAGGAAACAAAGGGAAGGGGCCTTTGAGGACTCCAACGTTCGCAGCGTCATTGTAGGTACAGGGGAATCCAAATCATGACATTTTACCACATTTGAATATCTTCTCTAGATAATATTTGTTTCCCCCCTTTACAGCAGATGTGAGTCTTGGCGAATCAAAGACTACAGAGGCAGGAATACTACAGCCGATGTCAACCTGCCTGAAATATACACCCGACCGCAAGGGAGGCAGTGGGAGGGCCAATGAGTAAGGGGATGAAAAGCATGAAAGCCTGTTCCGAAGTCTCTGACAGAAATCCATTTTGGGCTTTTTTTATTTGTTTTTGCATTGTAATCTATTTTGTGATGCAATACATTTTTTATTTCAACCATTCTTGACTTCGACACAGTTTTTACATGGACAAAGGTTTACCCCATGTTGTTCCAAGTTACTGCTCTAATTGTGATACACAGAATGACAATAGCCAACAGTAGTATAAACCCTAAACCTGGAAGATACATTTTGCAGCATGAGTAGAAATGTATCGGGGTGCTTTTCAAGAGCATTCTGGTTGATACAGTTTGTTTTTCCTATTCTTGACTCAGGCTATTATCCTTATTTAATGTAAAGAAGCCCTACATCACAATGGCGACTACTTCTAAACATCTACTTAACACACTTCATGGATTGGTGAACCTGTTACGGGTTTGGGTTCCCGTTTGGGAACGATCCCTTCCGACGTTAACTGGGACGTGGAGCATGGAACGCAAAAATATTCTTAGAAATATTTAACCTCCACACATTAGCAAGTCCAATAGCTCAAATGAAAGATAAACACCTTGTTCATCTAGCCAGCAAGTCAGATTTCTAAAATGTTTTACGGCGAAAACATAGCACATATTTATGTCAAACCACCACCAAAGACACAGCTAATTTGAATTAGCCACGTTGAACAAAATATGCAATCAACAACCGCAGGATTAAAAGAAAAATAATTCACTAACCTTTTGAAAATCTTCATCAGATGACAGTAATAGGACATGTTACACAGTACATTTATGTTTTTTTCAATAATATGCAATTTATATCCATAAATCTCTGTTTACAATGACGCCATGTTCAAAAATGCTACTCAAATGTCCGGAGAAATGATGATATCTGCCAGAGCTAACGTCAGATAACAAGCAATACACATCATAAACTTTGACTAAATATACATGTTCTACATATAGTTAGAAAGATACACTTCTTCTTAATGCAACCGCTGTGTTACATTTATTTTTAACGTTACAGAATTCGTTCACTAGGCTATAATATGAGACGGCGCTCAGAAATTAGCATTAGGTCTCCTATCTCGGAGTCCACAGAAACCCATAATTAACACATAAATATTCCCTTACCTTTGATGTTCTTCGATCAGAAGACGTGGAAGGAGTTATACTTACCAAAAACTGCATTTGGTTTTCAAGTCTGTGTCTTTAGGTTATCAAACACGACAAATTCCGGTCGAAATGCAGGCAAAATTCTAGTGGATGCGCATCAAAACTTCAAAATTACATATATGTCGACTAAACTGGTCAAACTAAGTGCAGAATCGAGCTTTAGCATGTTCTAAACATACAAAACAATCCTTAGCGTGAACAGACAAACCTACATCGTTTGGTGAATCTTGGAACAAAGAGAGCTCCGGACCCGACGTGCGCATGAAAGTGCATGTATTTTCGCGTGACCCGGAGGTTTCAGCCGATTCTCACAATGGCAGGCCCCACTGAAAGGGGACATCGCGCTGAAGAGACTGTTCCCAGATCTGTAGCTGGTTGGGAAGGGTGGGGGCGATGACGTCAAAGTTGTCCCAACTTTTCTGTTGCCAAGAGAGAGTTTGGGAGAATGGCTGCCCTGAGAGTTCTGCTTTACGTAGAGACATAATTTGAACGGTTTTAGAAGCTTTAGAGTTTTCTATTCAATAATTATTATATGCATATATTAGCAATTTTTGACAGATTTTTGTTCTGTTTACTATGGGCACGCAATTCCTCCAAAGGGGGCAGTAGTCAGCCCTATCTTTAACAGGTTTTAATACCCGTTGAATTCATGGTGCGTTTTGGGAAAATCCGATCATAATGTGTTCTTAACCTCACACCAATATTTAAATGTAGTTGATTATTCCTCAAATATAATAATCAACTATAGTACCAAAATAACTGTAGGCTGTCTTTTTGAGTGGGTGAATAAAGGTTGAAATCTCAATGATCAACATCTCAACCAAATATTATCCACATTTACACGTTCAAATGACATGGTGTGCCCAGTGGGTTATTACTGTTATTGCTGTGGCGTTTATGATTGAACACATCAGCAAAGCCCAACACACAGCAAGGGTCTCTGTCAATATACCCGCCTATCATGCTCCACTAACCAAACAACTCTACTCTCTCCCTCCCTGTTCTCCTTTCTCTCTCTTTCTCTCAATTTCTTCACTCGCTCTTCTCTCTTTCCTTCCCTGCCTCCCGGCCTCATCTCTCTCTTCTTAAATTATTCATGAACTTTCTACCTCTCATTTCCTCCTCTCTCCATTCCCTTTCCTTCTCCTGCCTCCATCTATATAATAAGGTAATTCAATGTGAGAATTTATCTAAACCAGTGTGGTGATGAGGGAAAATGTTGCTGTTAAAGACAAGCCATAGCCAGGCACAGTGAGTCCTCATAGCAGGGTGCCATGTGGATATACCACACTGTTCATTCCTGTTCCATGCCTCTACACATATACAATTTATTGACCATAAAAATTCCACACGTACTCTCAACCATGGCCGACACCTTTTTTATGTAGAATTATCTGTGTTACTGTTGCTATAGAATTTAAAATAACTGTGGAGAGAGAAGAGATGTGTTTACTACAAAGTCAGAGCCTCATAATCCCTAAAATATACTATTTAAATAAACAGATGAGAAAAAACACACACACACACACAATGGACACACACATGCAAACACACGCACCAATGCATACACACCACTATACCCTCAGGAGTATTCCCATCTCTCAACCCACCGGTATAACAGTAGAGAAAGCCACATTGTGGAATGCCAACCACTGTGGTCTGAGGAAATAAACAATTCTCTATTCAACAAGAAGAAGAACAAAAAAAACACTCTAACATGCACCCAAGACAGTCAGGGAGAAAACACACACTTCACTGAACAATCTTCACTATGCCATATCTGAGGTTAAAAACTCTGACATTGAGTCATCTTTATACTCATTGACAGTTTCTCACAGCAGAGACTGTGTAGGTCTTAGATAACAGTACATAACAATACTCTACACAGCATCAGTCAAAAGTTTGGACACACTTACTCATTCAAGGGTTTTTCTTTATTTGGACTATTTTCTACATTGTAGAATAATAGTGAAGACATCAAAACTATGAAATAACACATCATGAATCATGTAGTAACTAAAAAAGTGTAAAACAAATAAAAATACATTTCATATTTGGGATTATTTAAAGTAGACACCCTTTGCCTTGATGACAGCATTGCACACTCTTTGCATTCTCTCAACCAGCTTCATGAGGTAGTCACCTGGAATGCATTTAAAACAACAGGTGTGCCTTGTTAAAGGTTCATTTGTGCAATTTCTTTCCTTCTTAATGATTTAGCCAATCAGTTCTGTTGTGACAAGGTAGGGGTGGTATACAGAAGATAGCCCTATTTGGTAAAAGACCACGTCCATATTATGGCAAGAACAGCTCAAATAAGCAAAGAGAAACGAGAGTCCATCATTACTTTTAGACATGAAGGTCAGTCAATGAGGAACATTTCATGATTTTTTAAAGTTACTTCAAGTGCAGTCGCGAAAACCATCAAGCGCTATGATAAAACTGGCTCTCACGAGGACCGCCACAGGAAAGGAAGACACAGAGTTACCTCTGCTGCAGAGGATAAGTTTATTAGAGTTACCAGCCTCAGAAATTGCAGCCCCCAAAAATACTTCACAACAGATACATCTCAACATCAGCTGTTCAGAGTAGACTGCGTGAACCAGGCCTTCATGGTTGAATTGCTGCAAAGAAACCACTACTAAAGGACACCAATAATAAGAAAAGACTTGCTTGGGCCAAGAAACACAAGCAATGAACATTAGACTGGTGGAAATTTCTCCTTTGGTCTGATGAGTCCAAATTTGAGATTTTTGGTTCTAACCGCTGTATCTTTGTGAGATGCGGAGTAGGTGAAAGGATGATCTCTGCATGTGTGGTTCCCATTGTGAAGCATGGAGGAGGAGGTGTGATGGTGTGGCGGTGCTTTGCTGGTGACACTGTCAGTGATTTATTTCAAATTCAAGGCACACTTAACCATCATGGCTACCGTAGCATTCTGCAGTGATATGCCATCCCAACATGTTTGCACATTGTGGGACTATCATTTGTTTTTCAACAGGACAATGACCCAACACACCTCCAGGTTGTGTAAGGGCTATTTGACCAAGAAGGAGAGTGATGGAGTGCTGCATCAGATGCTCTGGCCTCCACAATCACCCGACCTCAACCCAATTGAGAAGGTTTGGGATGAGTTGGACTGCAGAGTGAAATAAAAGCAGCCAACAAGTGCTCAGCATATGTGGGAACTCCTTCAAGACTGTTAGAAAAGCATTCCAGGTGAAACTGGTTGAGAGAAAGCCAAGAGTGTGCAAGGCTGTCATCAAGGCAAAGGGTGGCTACTTTGAAGAATCTCAAATATAAAATATATTTTGATTTGTTTAACAGTTTTATGGTTACTACATGATTCCATATGTGTTATTTCATAGTTTTGATGTCTTCACTATTATTCTATAATGTAGTAAATAGTCAAAATAAAGAAAAGCCCTTCAATGAGTAGGTGTGTCAAAACTTTTGACTGTTACTGTATAGGGGCACACACGAGCAATTGAGGAGAGCATGACCTTATTTCTGCAGGTTGCATCATGTTTTCCAACTCTCTATAATTTGTTCCAATCAATATGCACTATTGATCAGCTCGTCCCCACGGCAAATGGATGTCATGGAGCAATTGGAAAATGACTCTGTCGGAAAGTTCAGGGGTTGTGTAGAGGTGTCTACATGTCATATTTTCACTGACACACCTGTCTGATTCTCAATGTACTATAACGTAGCTGGAACAAGAATGTTTGTTTCCATAAAGCATGCATTGACTAGTTAGGGCTTTAGTGTACATTGCATGGATATGTCATTAATGCTGATGCTTAGCCAATGTCTACACTCACTCCAGTGCCTGATGCCTACCTTTATGGGAGAGTCGTATCCTGGGGTAGACACTCTGGGCTGAGTGTGCTGAGCTCCACAGGAAAACACACATCATCAGAAACACACTCCTCACACACTCCATCCTGATACACATACACACAATCAGTCACACACACAATCAGTCACACACACACACGGTCACTAAGCAGGGAGTAAGCCAATCCAGAGTGAATCAACACTTAAGTCCAAGGGAAGAGTAGGAAATATTCAACCGGGGGAGTCCAGGTTCTATGACCAGGGTCTGTTATATTGAATCAGATATGCAGTATCATCCTCCAACTATCCTCTGTATGAAAAGGCAGTAATCCAGTCTCTGACCACAGGTAACTCACAATCCACTGTGTCCTTCAACTGCACTCCTAAAGCCTGTACTGTTCTGTAGGGACTACTGCAGTCTTGTGTCACTCTTTATGAGGGAAGATCCTATACGACTACTAGTTTCTGAATGAGAGGGTGTGAGGAATGCACCTCTTAAAAGCAACTGTTTCAGGCGAGGGAGAGAGCACTCCAGCTGTTACAGTCACGGCTGCATGACCACTGCTGTTCTCCATCTGTCTGTCCGACTCTGTTTGTCTGTACAGTACCTCTTGTCCTTCTTGTGATAGGAATGTTGTATCTTCTTTCTGTCTGAGCAAATGAAGGAAAACGTATACTGCTGCTAATCCTTCCAAAGTCTTGCCGTAAATTTTGTCCTTCTGTCTAAGGCAGCGCTGCGGTATCCTCAGCTTGTTTTCTTTCAGGATCCAACGGAGGCAGTGTCTTTCTGGCTGCTTGCCCAGGAGACGCAGTAGAGGCAGAGAGGAAAGGGAGACTCGTGCCGGACGTGTGGTCTCTGCTCTGTTCTATGTTCTCTCTCTCTTTCTCGTGTTCTCTCTTTCGTTCTCTCTCTCTCTCCTCACTGAACAGGCAGGGGTTATCCAAACAACTGTTCTTACTAGTGTGAACTGTTTCCACTGCTCAGAACAGAGGATACATACCAGAATGTGTGTGTGTGTCAATCATTCCTTCTCCTGCTCATGGCTGACTTTTGACCCCGGCTAATGAGAAGAAATATCTCTCTAGCATTAGCTACCCACCCCCCCCTCTCTCTGACAGCTGAAGTGCAGTCTGCTGTGTGTCTCTAAGGGTCAGCCTCTCCCCCACACACTCCAAGGAATACTGCCCTTCTCCACTCCGCAGAGCACCACACAGCGCTGCCGTCCACCTCTCTCTTCCTCTCCTCCCTCTCTCCCTGTCCTCCTCCACTCCTTACTCAATCCTCTACCACCCTTTTCCTGCAGCATTAACATGGACCAGAGACTAAGTTTATCCAGCCTTTTAAGTTTCTCCCTTTTATTTTCTCTTCCTTTCTTTTGTCCTCTATGTCCCGTATTTCTCACTCTTCTTTTTATATGATTTTAGTTCCCATTTGGACTAATCTTCCAAGAGTCCTTAACATTAAAATACTATTTATAATACAAACACACTTTCACATATAACACACTATTACAAACATACATAATACACTAGCATAATGACCCAATAAATACTCAATCTAAAAAAATATTGATTCTTCATCTCTACTATAGTCCCACAACATTTCTATATACTATATTTAAATTGTTTTTAAATCATGTTTAAACTTATATATTGAAAGGTTTCTAGTTTGCTCAGTTAATTTATTCCATTTCTTTATTTTCTTGATATAACATTTTCTTGATATAAAAAATTGTACTCTCACTTGCCACTTTCCTTCTCTCCTGCTGTCTCCATTGAATCTCTTGTATTTCCCTTCCTCTCTCATTCCCTACTTTTCTCTCTCCCTTCTTCCCCCTCTTCTCTCTCATCTGTCTGAGCCCGTTATTAGTGTGTACTTTTCTCCAGAAGATCCTGCTGTTAGTCTGTTCTTTCTCCAGTGTGTGTGTGTGTGTGTGTGTGTGTGTGTGTGTGTGTGTGTGTGTGTGCGTGTGTGTGTGTGTGTGCGTGTGTGTGTGTGTGTGTGTGTGTGTGTGTGTGTGTGTGTGTGTGTGTGTGTGTGTATGTGTGTGTGTGTGTGTGTGTGTGTGTGTGTGTGTGTGTGTGTGTGTGTGTGTGTGTGTGTGTGTGTGTGTGTGTGTGTGTGTGTGTGTGTCTGTAACATATATTGTCAACACTCGTTAGTATGTTTATAAAACTGTAACATTGAACAAAGCTATAGCTCTTTGGAGTCCACTTTCCTTCAGGTCTTTTTCTCTCTTTCCATTTTCTTCAAAGAGACATTCATTTCTCTGATTCTGATTATCTTCAGTCACATGGACGGAATAGAATGCCCATCTATTTGAAACGTTCCGGTTATTGTGCTCACTGCATTTTGTACATGTGATGAAAGTTATGTGTGTGTGTGTGTTTGTGTGTTAAGAACAAATTCTTATTTACAATGACGACCTGGCAATAGGCAAAATGCCTCCTGTGGGGCAGGGGGTGGGGATTAAAAGAAGACAAGACGGACAACATACAGTAGACAGAACAGACTTGGCAACAGCACAGATACATCAAATCAAAAATCGAATCAAATTGTATTTGTCACATGCTTTATAAACAACAGGTGTAGGTTAACAGTGAAATGCGTACGGGCCTTTCCCAACAATGCAGAGAGACAAAAATGAGAAACAATAGAAAAGTAATAGCATGCAATAATACAAGTAATAATAAATACACAATCAGTAACAATAACTTGGCTAATTGAGGTAGATATGTAGATGTAGGTAGGGATAAAGTGAATAGTCAACGGGACAGATAATAACCAGGAGCAGCAACGTATGTGATGAGTCAAAAAAAGGGGCTGTGCAGATAGGTATTTGTTGACTATTTAACGATCTGGACTAACTATTTAGCAGTATTATGGCTTGGGGGTAAAAGCTGCTCAGCTGACAGACATTGGGAACAAAGCACAACAAGACAAGAGAGACACCACCGCACTACATGAAGGGAGACCTACGGCAACAACACAACATGGCACAAGCATTAACAAGGGCAGACAACAGCACAAGGGACAAAGTAGGAAGAAACAAAGCACATTATGACGAGAAGGTATATCACAACACTACATAAGTGGAGACCCACTGCAACAATGCAAAACATGGCAGACCACAATAACAGAGACATAGCACTACTGAACAGACAAATCAACGAGGAAGCAACAACAATAGCAGTGCAGACAGACAGAAAACAGACACCACAGTCAGAAGCCTACGTTATTTTTTCACATAACAGCTACAAAATAACAGCATCGAATGTCAGTGAAAATGTCCATGACTGAGTCCTTAAAAGCTGAGAGACAGAAAAACTAATTGTTTTTTGTACATTGTTCCAGTCTCTAGCAGCTGTGTGTATATGTGTGTGTGTGCATCATTATTATCATTAATAATAATGACAACATTATTATTATTATTCTCTAGCTATTATTCTCTAGCTGTTGCCATTTAGACGACATCTGATACTGCTCAGGTTTAGCAGAGTATAAAGTTGTAATATGATGTTTCTCTGATGTTGGAAATATGTTTGTAACCTCATGATTAGTGCTGTTGCGTGACCGTATTACTGCCACACAGGCGGTCATGAGTAATGATGGCAGTCAAATTCCACATGACCGTTTAGTAATGGTAATTAGGCTCTGATGCTGCTGCTGGTCATTAGTAGCCTACCAAATTTGCTAACTGCCTGGTAGTCAGCACTCTATTGTCCCACTAATCCCTCTGACATCAATGCAAATGTAAAAGAAAATCTAATCATACACTTCATGACAGCCCATGAGCTCATGTTGCGCAAGATTTCTATAGGCTATGTAATTGCGGGAGAAAACAGAGTGGTGGTCTCTATTAAAAAGAGGAGGATCCCATCAGCTTTCTATTGGCTAGACCTACTATATATTTTTCTCAACTTTCCTAATATTAAGCACATTGCTTATATTTAAAACTGGAGCATAGTCTACCTGGCTGGCAAGAAAATAAACCACGGGAATAGCATCCTTCATTCGCTATTTAAGTACATAGATGACATGTATTTTTTCCGCTGCCCCTGTTTCAATACAGGTGTATGATAATGGTCCATTCTAAATCAAAACAAACGTCACACATAAATTATTTAGTATATGTAAAGACAAGATTAAATCAAGGATAGTCTGATGGGTGAAAATATTACTTGTGAATTACATATGCTGTTTGGGGTTTTAGGCTGGGTTTCTGTACAGCACTTTGTGACATCAGCTGATGTAAGAAGGGCTTTATAAATACATTTAATTGATTGATTGATATTATCACATGTGAATGATGCCCAGCATAAGAACCAAACCCCCCCCAAAAAAACTTTTTCGAATCATAGTCGCACACCTCATGTAGCCCAGTCCATAGGCCTATATGTTTTAAATAAAGTTTGTATCACAACTAAAGTGGCCAAATAACTTTGTATAACTGGCATATATAAACAGTTTCAAGTTTGGGTAAGGTCATTTTCACCATAAAAATGCACCTTTATAATATAAGCATTACATTCATGATTGCATTTGCTGTCAATTTTGATAATGGTGTTTTCCGTTAACATTCGAGCTTATACCCTACTACCATGTCCGCATGGCTGCGTGTCACGTCTACTACCACTCCTCCCCTCTGGCGTTCGACGTCGCCGGTTTACTAACCACCGGTTCTGGCATTCACCATTACGCGCACCCGCGCTTCATCATTGGGCACACCTGGACTCCATCACTTCACTGATTACCTCCCCTATATCTGTCACTCCCTTAGTTCCATTCCCCAGGCAGTATTGACTATGTGTTTTATTTCTGTATGATAACAGTGTATTTTGTTTTGGTCCGTTTATTATTAAACTCACCACTTGCTTCCCGACACCCAACGTCAACGTTACACTGCGCTTAGAATGTGAAGAAATAGCCTAATAGTGTATCAACATTTTAAGTTAAACGTTACAATCTGTTGCGTCATTTTAATTTAACCGTTATTTAACGAGGCAAGTCAGTTAATAACAAATTCTTAGTTACAATGACGGCCTACCCCGGTCAAACCCAGATGACGCTGGGCCAAGTGTGTGCCGCCTCCAGGACTCCCAATCACAGCCGGATGTGATTCTGTCTGGATTCGAACCAAGGACTGTAGTGACACCTCTTGTGCTGAGATGCAGTGCCTTAGACCGCGGTGCATTCATGTCCCGGATGTGTCTGACCCTTCGGACTGCGCAGCACATTCAGGAAGAAGGGCACAAAGCAGCACTCCGGACCGCAAAAGGCATGGATTTGTTTTAGGTGCATTACGGCCACAAAGGGGATGCCGCCGTGGAATTCGAGGCATTATCAAGTGCTTGTAAAATTGTGAATGAGAGACTATTGGAGTGTGTACAGCCTGCGCAAAAAACTAAGTAGAGCCCATGCTTTTCAAGCGACTATTTACAAATCATAATTAGACTGTCATCATGCAGCCTTACAATGCATTGAAAATCAAAACATATAGCCCAACATTTGTAGAACAACTAAAGTTACATTACTAACTCTAAAATAAGCATATAGGAGTACCTATTTCTTTCTTAACCGCTCAACACAGATTTGCCGCATGTGCGCACTCCCTCAAATCGTTTGGAGAAAATGATTTATATTTTATTCTGCTTTGTTCAGTTGTATTCTTCGTACTATTAAATAATATAAAATAACGAAATTATAAACAAATCTTATCTGCTAAATGAACTAGTGTAGCCCACAGGCATTTGGCATAGCCACATCAGGACTTAACATACAGCAAGGACAACTCAAGAGTAATGCTCTTATTTTCTACTGAAACAAACTATATTTTCTTCATATCATGCTTCTTTAGACTTGTCTAAAATAAAACAAATTGATTAATTGTGAAGGTGTAGGCTATATTACATGGATGTATTATACTTTTTAAAATGGCTCGTAGGCTATGTATGGAAGCCAGGAAATGCTAAATGTGTTTATGATCATTAACGGTCAATTACCGTGAAACCGACAGTTATTTGTTTGACAATCACTGGCTGGCAAAATGTAGTGACCACCACAGCCCTACTCATGACCATCGTTGTCATACTCCTCTAATTATAGCCCTTCACACATAGGTATGTTGATTTCATTACCCATTATGTGCAGGATAAGTGTAAAAGGCAGGAAATAGGACCGCATCTCAAAAGAGACCAATCACTTGCTTCATAAATTAACCAAGAAAGAGGTCTTTAGAGAACAAGAGCGAGAGAGAGAGAAATGGAGGAGCTTAAGCGGTTGACAGATATTGAGTATCCATCAGCATGTGACAGCTTCTTTGGATGTTTACTTTAGGGACAGACAGAGAGGATCATGGTCCATAGAGGCAGCTGTCCTCCTAAAGGTCTGATGACACCACCTCCCACGCTGCACCTGTTAACTGGCAGAACACAATAGAGCTCTCATTACATACACACACAAATCCTAGAGCCAACTAAGTGAAAAATCTGTCGATGTGCCCTTGAGCAACACACTTAACCCTACTTGCTCCTATAAATTGCTCTGGATAAGAGTGTCTGCTAAATTACTCAAATGAAAGTGCATAATGTTCTAAATCATCATCTGTTGTGGAGGAGGTGAGTGGAATGGCCACCAGATTATTGTCCACATTTGAAATCACTTTGCTGTGAATCCTCTTCTTATCATACTCCTCAGTAGTGATCATTCAGATATCTGCCATTCAGATGTCTAACGTTGGCATTCATAGTACACACCCCTTTTCTTCCTCCCTCTTCCTCTACCAGCTGTCTGCAATCGATCTCTCATGAATGATCTCCTCCACGGGGGAGTGAGGAGTCTATGTGATTATACTGTAGGCAGTGTTGTTTTCCAACATTCCTTTATTTATCTAGAATCAGGACTCAGGCAAAAGTTGGCAAGGAGGTGGGTTTGGACATATTTCGATACAGGTTATCTGAAGTCTGGAAATATTTAAAACATCTGATCTTGACATATTTGACTGTTTTCCATTCATGGCCAAACATTTCACTGTTACCCACCTAGCCTGTAACAAAGAAGCTCCACTATGCTTCTTCTTAGACAAACACCTAACCCTTAGAAAAATGTCTGGGAGGGTCAGCGATAGTGTGATTGAGTATTGATGTCAGAGGTTTGTTTTACTATGCCATGTCCAGGAGTTCCTCCCAAGGTTTCCACACAGTCCAAATATTTTCACTCATGTTAATGCTGTGTCAATATCCGCCTCTGTTCAGCAACTCTTCCTGCACACACACATAAAAATGTTGAAACGCACACAGACACGCACACATGCCCACAGACACGCACACATGTACACACACAGACACACACCACAACGCACAGCAGGAACAGAGAGTGTGTAGTGTGAATGGACCATACTCCATGCTCAGAGGTCAGGCAAGGATCAGGGTTGGCCACTACTCTCCTCCAGCAGTGTTCAGAAGCAGAGAGAATCAACTGTTCTACAGAGCCACTAGATACCAGGCCTGTTAAAACACAGGCGCACATCATATGCCTGCAGCATGTCACTCTGCATCCCATTGCTGGCTTGCCTCTAAAGCTAAGCAGAGTTGATCCTGGTCGGTCCCTGGATGAGAGACCAGATGTTGCTGGAAATGGTGTTGGAGGGGCAGTAGTAGGCACTTTTTCTTCTGATCAAAAAAATATCCCAATGTCCCAGGGCACTGATTGGGGACATTGCCCTGTGTAGGGTGCCGTCTTTCGGATGGGACGCTAAACTCTCTGTGGTCACTGAAGATCCCATGGCACTTATCGTAAGAGTAGGGGTGTTAACCCCAATGTTCTCGCTAAATTCCTAATCTGACCCTCATACCATCATGGCCACCTAATCATCCCCAGCTTCAAATTGGCTCATTCATCACCCTGTAACTATTCCCCAGGTCATTGCTGTAAATGTGAACGTGTTCTCAGTCAACTTCCCGGGTTAACTAAAAAATAATTAAGTAAAATGGCTAGGCACACATGCACTGTGTGATTTCTTAGTATTGTGTTGGTGTCTGTCCATGCGCCCATTCTGTATTTGTCCTGTTCTGAAACTGATACCATCAGTTCAGTAGCTCTGGGAGAGGGAGAGTTTTGTTCTTTGAAGTTTTAATTTCCAAAATAAAGGATGGAAACATATCACGCTGCATCTTGGTCTACTCCTTATGACGAACGTGACAGAGAGAAGGAGAAAGAGAGAGCTATAGCACTCTGACTGAAAATCCATTTCCATGTAAAAGGACCAATGACACGAACATGTGAAGGTCATAGGAGCATGTCAAATGAAAGCCAAGAGTCTATATTTTAAGACATATATACCAGTGGAGGCTCCTCAGAGGAGGACAGGGAGGACCTTCCTCCTCAGTGAAATTTCATAAAAATAAAAATAGTGAAATATTTAAAAAGTTATTCTTTTTAGATAAAACTGTATTAGATATATTGATATGTCACCAAATAAGTTTTGCAATGAAGGTCTACAGTAACTTCAACAGCACTGTCTGGGGTAGCACCGTTGTGTAGCCCGAGGACAGCTAGCTTCCGTCCTCCTCTGGCTACATTGACTTCAATACAATACCCAGGAGGCTCGTAGGCCTCACCCCCTTCCATAGACATACATGGTAATTATGACCACTTCCAGAGGACATCCTTCAAGCAATCAAAACTTTTGCAGTATGAACTGACATGTTGTCTGTCTAATCATAGAATTAGGATCAGAGAATGAACCTAGTGAGCTGTATTGGGATTGTGCCACAGAGCATTATAGGGGTTCTATGTGTTGAGAAGCTTGTTGACAATGTTGGATAGAGATTAAGAGTGAAAAGTGACAGATGAGCATTTTTAGGATATTACTCAATTCAAATTAGTTTTTTCAATTCACAGGAGATGGAGGGAGTATAGTATAAATTGTTTTCTTGGTTTTAGAACTTTATTTTGTGTCCAGTTAGTGCAATTTATTTAAATTTGCCTCGCTAAATTCAGTAGCTAGCTAGCTAACGTTACCAGCAAAAGTGTGCAGTTTTCTCCGCCAGAATGGTAGAATGGCCAATGCTGCCGAAAATGTTGTGGACTTTTTGTTGAAGAACCCCTTTAATTCTCTGGGGTACACTGCGAATAACAGTGGGGGTTCACCTCTGCTGAGATCAGTTTAATGAAGAAGGATGAAAATGTGAGGGCGCTCAATACCAACTAGTATCAAAAGTATAGCTGGCCAACAAGGAGCCTTTTATCAAGCTGCCTGTATGGCTGGCCTTGCCTGCTTTTTGGAAAGTCTGAGCTTTGGTCGAAAGGTAGGTACAGTGACCTGAAGAACATTGATCGATCAGCAGGTAGCAGATAAATGCCCACATCAGATTCAAGCTTCTGGGAAAAAATCTGCATCGATCATGACGGAAGCCTGCGACACAAGGAGAAAGTTAGAAGAAACAGAGATGTCCTCAAGCAGTTATCAAAACCCTTGGCGTTTTCTGGCCTGCAAGAAGTTGCTTTTGGAGGACAATACGAGAAGGAAAGTTCCGCTGACAAGGGAAACCACAACGAGCAGATAACAATGCTTTACTTGCTGAACATATACAACTTGACTCATTTGATACCTTCCATCGCATCATCCATTAAAAAAGATTATAGAGAGGTTGACGCAGCACATTTTTCCACATATGCTCAAGTAGACTTTCCACTTTCCTCCGGTATTTATTTAACGAAATTGAAAACACATAATCACTCCGGACAGACACAAGCAAAAACTCTTGATATAAATGTTGCAGCAGCCTAGCCTACACCTAAACATTAGAGATCTGACATGCTGTACGGGATGAAAACTAGACACTTTTTCAGTCTGATCAACTGTAGGCTACTAATAAGAGCAGATGCATACAGCCTATGTGCACTGTCCATTTGGTCTGGGTAAACTAATTGGTAACGTTATGTATTTATAGTCCATTTGTGTGTCAGGTGAAAATGTGAATGTAATCAAATTTGGTTTCATTTCAAATTTGGGCTAGCAAGGCTGCCAATACGTTTTGAATCCAAAATGATTAACTGGAATTAATCAATCAACATAATAATGATGACAGATGTGAGTTCATTTTTTATAAAGCCTACAGTTGGATAGACTGCATGATGCAAACGTTCATAAAGCAAGCTCAGCCCTGTGAGTTCTATTTTCTATCAGTTGTTGTCTCTGCATCTGGGTAGAGGGAATCCCCTTCCTAATCTAGTCTAAATATAACGAATATGAACAAGTATAAGGTTTCTGCAGTTTGACAGGGTTTTCACCTGTCCCATAATTTTTAAAAAACCATGTCACCTGATAAAACCTTTTTACAACTGACTAATCACTGTCATACCTTATAGGGTCCAGAGTTTTCCTGGTTAGGTTCAAAGATAAGGAAAAACTCTGGGCCCCAGGGGGTAAAGATTGCCCCCCTGCTCTGGGACCTATGGTGCCACCAGTCTCTTGCAGTTGTCAGTTATCATCAGGTATGTGGAGGATCAGGGCGTTATTCAGGAATGATTATTGGGCTCAAGTGGGCGAGGTGTGAACTCTGTGTTTAACTTCACGAAGAAACTTGTTCAAACCTACTATGGCACAGCTGTAATGGAATGTTTCCAGCTAAGTCCCCTCCTGTTCACTGATTAAGAGGTGATGACCAGTCAATCCACTCTACTACCATTGTCAACTCTGTACTGACATGAACTGAAGCCACGTCTCACGTGCCCACTCATCCACTGGCACATTGAATGTTTCCTCTTCAAGCACTGTGAGTAGCTCTATCAATCTTCTCTCATTACTCTATGCAGAGTTAATCACATACACAAACACAATTACATTATTTCACATCAATGATTTTACTCCTTGCTTGGACTAACTCATTCTTAGCTCTTTGGTCTAACTGTGTAGTGTGTTGTGTTATTGTTTTTTTGTCTTCTGAACACCTCAACTCTTGCCTCATACCCTCATTCAATCACTGCTGTGATCCCTTCCAAACACTGTGTAAGTAGCCCTCTCATTCCCATTCCCCATAATATTGTACTATAAATGTCTTTATCAATGCTTTAGGTTAAAATAATTCCTTTTTTGAAGATTTTTGAAAAACACTTTGAGATCTCTGTGCGTTCAATGCCGATACGATATTTTCAAATTTCTCTCCCTCATGAGGATGGAGGATAATGAACGTTCACAGAAGTAACAGGTAAAGGTAGACCTTACTAATTAGTTATAGTGTTTTTACTGATAAAATGTATTAAGTGATTAAAATTATTTAATGTACTGTATTGCACTGAACTATACTATTCTGTACTGTACTGAACTGAACTCTACTGTACTAGTGTACTGAACTACACTCTACATTACTGTACGGTACTGAACTCTACTGTTCTGTTCTGTATTGTATTGTACTGTACTGAACTCTACTATTTTATTGAGCTTTACTGTGCTGTACTTTGATGTCCAAACTTGTGAAACATAGACGTCTATGATTGTTTCAGATTTGGTACGGCCCGGACCAACCAAATTTTGTCTTGTTTGGGTGTGGAGCTCATTAAAATAATAGCCAGTGTGTAGAATAATACCCAAATATGCAAAGGAGGATATTGCATATTTATACATTTGTGTAAGTTTTTAGTATACATCACCATGAAGAGAATGCCATTCAAATCCATAATTATGCATTCATGTGTAATACAGATCCGGGACCCATGATGATATTGCTTTACCGCAATTCCATTACCAGGTGTAAATCTACTTCATTTACTATAGTTCAATAACCAAAATATTTTTTTTTCAGTCAATGTGTCATGTCATAGGTAACACCCCATTCTTTCTGCCGGAATCGTTGAGTCTTAAAGGGGAACGGCACCTGTTGAGTTGGTCCTTGTTTTTTGGCTTGCTCCTCAAAAAATGCTGCCGGCCATGACAGAAGCCAAATGCGAGTTAGTTTGGGGTATGGTTTGATATGGGTGTTTGTTGGGTGTGTCCTTGCCACCACCAAGAGAAACACCCATCTGTCAGAACCTTGCCCACAGCTGTTTCCCCCCACTCATTCACAACAAACCAAGGTTGAGTTCAATAACTACAGGCAGATGGTGTCCAGAGGCCAGAGGAAGCTTTAAATAGGTCAGTAGCCTGCAGAGTAATATGATAAGAATGCAATTGCTAAATTTATGTAGATATTCTAAACTAAGTGTTTTTCTAACTTTCAAATGTAGTAACAGGTAGAATAAAGAGCCCATAATATAATACCATAGAAGCAATGTTCTGCTAATATAAAAATGTGCTTTTTCCTTTGCTTTTTCATTGTCATTCCCAGCCGATACAGATACAGATACTGTGCCTGTTGACCTTTGTGACCGACCGTCTAGATTTGGTCTTAAGTAGCAAAATTTCAAATGTTTCTTTTTACATTGGATAAAAAGTCGAGACAAGGAGCTAGAAAATGGTATATCATAAACGGCAGTTGAGGAACAGTGGAAAATAATTCTGCTTTGAAAGTTCATAAACTTGTAACCTCACTCTTTAGAAAATGGCCTTGAATATTTTGGTACACCTACTGGAGAGCTCTTCTTTGTCTACACCCATTCAGCATCGTTCACACCCTCTTAAGCCTTAGCCTCACCCATCCCTTTAAGGATTCACATGTGAGACCATGTGGTGAACACACACTATATCAAGTAAAATCTAAGTTTATTTGTCACATGCTTAGGATACAAAAGGTGTAAACGGTACACTGAAATGGTTACTTGTATAGTAGCAAAATCAAAAACAGAAAGTGTCCAGATATTTCATAAATATTTTACAGTTATTAGATGACGCTTACACTTGTCTAAATTGATGGGTCATGTGAAGGAAATGCTATAACCAACCTCCCAACCACATCTTTCTAAGTGGATGGGTCACTATTGTCTAGATATGTACACATTTTCATGAAATACAATAGATGACTGTAATCCCCCCCCCAGACACACCTGACTAACTTGATGGGTCATGTAATAATCTGGCCGAAGTGGAGTCTTTTGTTTAGCTAGCTAGCTAAACCGGAATGATCTCAACTCATACTACTACCAATACAAACATTGTCATAGTTGTAGTATGAATCTGCAGGTAAGTAAACCTAACAAACTAGGGTCAATGTTAGCTAGCTAACATTAGGCTATAATTGGCCATGCAAATGGATTTCTGAATCTAATAATATTACTACACAGATTGTACACGTAACGTTAGCTAGTGAGCCAGCAAGCTAATGTTTGCTAGCTAACTAACATTATAACTTGTAACTTGCAATAAAAACGACTGATCTATATGACAGACCAATCTAAACTCCTCTCCCGGCATGTCCAGCCCATCCATTATCTCAGCCAATCCTGGCTAGCGGGAGGGTTCCTGTCTTTTTCCGTGGCTAAACCAACTAGGCTCGTAATTTAACAATTATATTCGTATTCACGGATGGAATACAACAATGTTCGATAAGGCATTTCTGCCAAAAAATGCATTTTGAAAAAACATACAGTGGGGAGAACAAGTATTTGATACACTGCCGATTTTGCAGGTTTTCCTACTTACAAAGCATGTAATTCTTACAAAGGTCTGTCATTTTTATCATAAGTACACATCAACTGTGAGAGACGGAATCTAAAACAAAAATCCAGAATATCACATTGTATGATTTTTCATCAAAGCAACTCAAAACTGCCCCCCAGCCATAAGAAGTTTTTAAGGTGTATAGCTCCCTAAATCCCACCCCCTTTCCCCTCTTTTTTACCCCTTTCCCCCCATTCTCCTCTCTTCCCCCACTACATTTTCAGACATCAGATACAACTTCTCAGCAGCTAACCTGGTCAGACATTAGATAAAGCTATGGAAGCTATGTAGCCAGCATGTTTGCTCAGAGCCTGTCCTGTGCCCGTGCTCCCTGGACAGACAGTTTCCCTGTGTACGGTGCCAGTAATTGGAAAGCCAGGCCCAGTCACAGATAGTTCAGTGGAAGGCTGGGCTAGAATGATCTGTGGATGGGACTGTCAAACCTGTATTATCATCCATCATACTGACCACTCTGACATATATAGATCTGTATGTGTGTGTGTGCGTTTGTGTGTATGTGTGAGACACGTGGAAGTGCCCATCCAGCCTCCTGTGTATTGTCATTCATCATGCTAGGCCTGGTGGCGTGTTTTATGGGTGTAAAGATGGTGTGCAGGAGAACGGAAAGGAGAAGTGGATTGAAAAACAATTTGAAAAGCTCTATGACACAGTTGACTTAATGTCTGTGGAGACCACGTCTCTCTCTCTCTCTCTTTCAGACTTCTGAAATTTGCTTTGGTTGAATTTGTTTATAGAGTGGTCCTGTTCTGGTTTGATTTGTGGTGCTATTATACTGACAAATTACGCTCATAAGGGTTGGCATGGCACCGGCCAATGGCTGTCATTACAACAAGCTTCAACACCCCACTCATTTATACGAGTTTATGACAAATGACAAGGCATTGTCGTGCAGTGCAGAGTATTTAGCTATCCTCTGGGTTACACAGAGAGAACGTATTATCTCTATTAAACTCTAACGGAACAGAAGAATGTGAAATTGGATCTGAAAGAGAGAAAGAGCTGTATATGAGGGATGTTGTGAATCACTAAGACCTCTGTGGAGAGCTGTGTGTAGGGTTTGTGTGTGAGTGTGTGTGTTTGTGCGTGTGCGTGTGTGTGTGTGCTAGAATAGTGGTGTATTTAAACCGAATCAGAGAGCTGCCACCCTGCTCCAGGACAGGACCACCATGAACAGAGCTACAGGGGAAACAAGGGAAATGTCCTGCCACTTTCTATCAGCCTCCATGTAGCCACAGTTCCTCTGAAGTGGCATAGAGGCAATAAGACTATCCCCAAACCACAGGCACACAGTCTGCTATGGACAAGCTCACGCAAGCATACACACACACGTACATTCTAACGCAAGCACACACATACTCAAAGACACACACACACACACACAGTATCCCCTTCAGCAGTGATTTGTGAGTAATTGCATCCAGGCGGCTCCTGGTTGTGTCTCTGCTACAAATCACAGACATGCTCCCCATCAACGCCTTTTGATCATGTCAACTGGTTCCTGTGTGGAGGAGCAGGAGTTGGGTTAGGGTCCTGTATAACTCCGTTTAGTCGTCAGCTCCAGAGAATCCTCAGGCTTAGATAAAACTGTGGTCCACCAGGACAAGTGCTTAACCTGTATGAGGTGTTGAAAGAATAGGAGAGGAAAGTGAGAGGGTGTCAGAGAGGTGGGAAGCATTACTTCAGTTTAAGCCATGCTGATGTCTGAATCACTCCCAGAAGTTGAGTGTCTGATAGTATGTGTTAGGGTCTGGAAATGTTGACCCCGTCCTTTAGAGATAACAGTTAATAATCTACTGTATGTGACACCCTGTAAGACTGTTTAACAATACCATGTAGACTGGATTGTGGTGCTGTGTGTGTTTTTATTTTATTTAACCTTTATTTAACTTGGCAAGTCAGTGAAGAACAAATTCTTATTTAGTGACTGCCTACACCGTCCAAACTCAGACGATGCTGGGCCAATTGTGCGTCGCCCTATGGGACTCCAAATCATGGCTGGTTGTGATACAGTCTGGATTCAAACCAGGTTGTCTGTAGTGACTCCTCTATCTGAGATGCAGTGCCTTAGACCACTGCACCACTTAGGAGTGTGTGTGTGTGTGTGTGTGTGTGTGTGTGTGTGTGTGTGTGTGTGTGTGTGTGTGTGTGTGTGTGTGTGTGTGTGTGTGTGTGTGTGTGTGTGTGTGTGTGTGTGTGTGTGTGTGTGTGTTCGCTGACGCTTCTCATTACCTTGTAAAAGCCTGTGTTCAGTTTACATTTCCTTTAACTCTAATTGATAACCTTTGACCTTTTGACTCACTGCAGCGTGACTGACCTGAGTCACCTCTAAACAGAACCACAGACACCACAAGACACTGGACAGAGATGAATCACACATTGATAACCTTTACACCTCGTGACCTTGCGACTGCAGTATAAGGTTATGTATGCACAAAGCATAGTTCTGAGTTATTGGGAATCAACGTTTTCACATCCCACATCTCAGAACTGTTTTGTAGTGAATTATTATTTCATAACCCATTAAGGTCCTCACCTTAAAGTACCTTAAGTGCAGGGTATCAAAATCCGGAGACATTTGTAAATCATATATTTTTAAGGGGGTGCAATCGCAGATAGAACCTTATAGTTCTGAAAGGTCATTTTGCTCTGCCCTTCCTATAGGCAGGAACTCCAACAGGAAGTACCCGTGCTAAGGGCTATTCAAAGCTGGTCTGACCAATCGGAATCCACGATTCAAGATTGTTTTCATCATGCGGACTGGGATATGTTCCAGGTAGTCTCTGAGAATAACATTGACGTATACACGGACACGGTGACTGAGTTCATCAGGAAGTGTATAGGGGATGTTGTTTCCACTGGGACTATTAAAACCTATCCAAACCAGAAATCGTTGATAGATGGCAGCATTCGCGCAAAACTGAATGGGCAAACCACCGCATTTAACCATGGCAAGGTGACTGGAAATATGGTTGAATACAAACAGTGTAGTTATTCCCTCCGTAAGGTAATCAAACAGGCAAAACGTCAGTATAGAGACAAAGTGGAGACACAATTCAACGGCTCAGACGTACCTGTACATAGACCTGGAACACTAGTCACTTTAATAATGTTTATTAACTGCTTTACTCATCTCGTATGTATTTACTGTATTCTATTTTACTCTATTTTAGTTAATGCCACTCCAACATTGCTCGTCCTAATATTTATATATTTCTTAATTACATTATTTTACTTTTAGATATGTGTGTATTGCTGTGAATTGTTAGATATTACTGCACTTCTGGAGATAGCATTTCACTACTCCCACAATAATAATAACATTTGATTTGATTTGAAGAACTTAAGTTATGGCCATTCTTTTTAAAAAGTGGAAAAAATGTCAAAAGAGGACCAGAACCTCTTATATGAATAATCAAGGACTTGGGACTATGAGGTTCTTGAGAGGATTAGAATTTTTCAAGTTCATATCTCAGAACTCTTTTGTGATGTCTTCCTCTTTCATGACCCAGTAAATATATGAATGTACATACACTGATGTTTTGTTGACAACCCAGCATTGTGTGATTGGATTGCAGTTATAATCTTATAGCATCATGTTGAAAGTGTTTTCGCAGATAGAACTTTGAATTATTATTATTTGCATTGTAGATTGAGCAACTCTATGTGAATAACTTATTTTTGACCAAAATGTCAGATAGAACCTTATAGTCCAAATGTCTTGAGCTGCTGGATCTGCTGCAGTTAACGTATTCTACAGGTAATTACTCCTGTATGGACTAACGGGTGCCAGCATCTGTGAGACCTCTAAAATAAGCGGGCCATTTATGCCCACTCGTCTTCATTAGGATTGTTGTTATTTCAAATCAAGTTTTCAGCTAGGTTGAAGACAGACACCATTGTCTGACCAGTTTACAGTAGGGTCTAGCATATCTTTGACTTTGGGACTGTTCAATCGTTTTTTTTTCTTGTGTTTTCTTTATGTCTGTAAAACTCCAGTCATTGTTTTTCTCTGTGTTTGTCTGGCGACTAGGGCTCTGATCAGTAATTAGTCGACAGACCGATGCAGAAAACCACTCCAACAATTATATCAAACATCCAATCTGGCTGTGTGAGTAGAGCTCTGAAAAATCATCTGGTGTTCACTCACAATTATAGTAAATGTGCTGTTTATGCCAAGTGGAAAACTATTTGTCAAAATGGAACACATGTTTTTGGGGGACATGCATACATTGTACGTTTTTATGTCAGTTTGAGGTTCTGTTCTATATTTGACATACTGTATGTATTTGTGCTTTGCCTCGAAATCAGCAGGTAGCCACAATAGAATGTTGTTTCTCTGTCTAGCATAACAACATTTTGCAGACAGAATGACTATGCAAGTTAAAAACAAGATGGAGCTCCGTCTCCCTGTGTATTTTCTGCTGTTACTCAAACTGCAGTGTTCTGTGTACTGTTTTTTTAATCGCTATTTCATTCTAATTCCATTTTAGCACCAGCTTTTAGTTAGCACACCTGTCTCCTGTCTCTTTCCTGCTCTTCCCCGTCTGGTTGGTAGCAGAGCCCAGTAAACTGTTTCTGTAGCAGAGCCCAGTAAACTGTTCCAGTAGCAGAACCCAGTAAACTGTTCCAGTAGCAGAGCCCAGTAAACTGTTCCAGTAGCAGAACCCAGTAAACTGTTCCAGTAGCAGAACCCAGTAAACTGTTCCAGTAGCAGAGCCCAGTAAACTGTTCCAGTAGCAGAGCCCAGTAAACTGTTCCAGTAGCAGAGCCCAGTAAACTGTTTCAGTAGCAGAGCCCAGTAAACTGTTTCAGTAGCAGAGCCTGTCACGCCCTGGTCTTAGTATTTTGTGTTTTCTTTATTTATTTGGTCAGGCCAGGGTGTGACATGGGTTTATTTTGTGTTGTGTTTATGTATGGGGGTTTTTCATAGGTTTTGGGATTGTGGCTTAGTGGGGTTTTCTAGCAAAGTCTATGGTTGCCTGAGGCGGTTCTCAATCAGAGGCAGGTGATTCTCGTTGTCTCTGATTGGGAACCATATTTAGGCAGCCATATTCTTTGAGTGTTTCGTGGGTGATTGTTCCTGTCTCAGTGTTTTGTATTCACCAGATAGGCTGTATAGGTTTTCACGTTCCGTTTGTTGTTTTGTATTGTTCGTATTCATCTTCATTAAAGATGTATATTATCAACCACGCTGCATTTTGGTCCGACTCTCCTTCGACGGAAGAAAACCGTAACAGAATCACCCACCACACCAGGACCAAGCGGCGTAGTGACAGGCAGCGGCAGCAGGAGCTACGAAGTTTGGAATATACGACTTGGGAGGAAATAGACAGGTGGGCGGTCGACCCAGAGAGAGTGCCGGAGCCCGCCTGGGATTCGCTGGAGCAGTGCGAAGAGGGCTATAGGAGAATGGAGTCGAAGAGACAAGCACGGCGGTGCAGAAGGAAGCCCGAGAGTCAGCCCCAAAAATGTATTGGGGGGGGGGGGGCTCAGGGAGAGTGTGGCAGAGTCAGGATTCAAACCTGAGCCAACTCCCCTGTTTATCGTGAGGAGCAGCGATCACAGGACTTCTGGACGTGGGAGGAAATATTGGACGGAAAAGGACCCTGGACACAGCCTGTAGAATATCGACGCCCCAAAGAAGAACTGGAGGCGGCGAAGCGGAAAGGCGCTGGTATGAGGAGGCAGCACGGCGACGTGGATGGAAGCCCGAGATTCAGCCCCAAAAATGTATTGGGGGGGGGGGGGCTCAGGGAGAGTGTGGCAGAGTCAGGGTTCAGACCTGAGCCAACTCCCCCTGTTTATCGTGAGGAGCCAAGGAGGAGACCAGAACCAGAGCCGGTGTTGGAGGTGAGTGAAGCAGAGACTGTGAAGGAGTTAATGGGGAAAGTGGAGGAGAGAGTTATGAGGGAGTTGCTAGGTTGGTGCTTTTATTACGATATTCGCCCGACGGAGCGTGTCGGGGATTTGATGGCACCTGGGTCAGCGCTCCATACTCATCCTGAGGTGCGTGTTAGTCGGCTGGTGAAAATTGTGCCAGCCTCACGCACCAGGCCTCCTGTGCACCTCACTAGCCTTGCACGTCCTGTGCCAGTCCTGCGCTCAGGCTCTCCAGTATGCCTTCACGTTCCGGTCCATCCTGTACCACCTTCACACACCAGTCCTCCGGTGTCAGCTCCCGCACCAGGCTTCCTGTGCGTGTTCTCAGCCCAGTACCACCAGTGCCAGCACCACGCACCAGGCCTTCAGTGCGCCTTGCCTGTTCAGCGCTGCCAGAGCCTTCCTCCTCTCCAGCGCTGCCGGAGTCTCTCGCCTGTCTAGCGCTATCAGAGCCTTCCTCCTCTACAGCGCTGCCGGAGTCTCCCGCCTGTTTAGCACTGCCAGAGCCTTCCTCCTCTCCAGCGCTGCCGGAGTCTCCTGCCTGTTCAGCGCAGCCAGAGCTGCCAGTCTGCATGGAGCAACCAGAGCTGCCAGTCTGCATGGAGCAGCCAGAGCTGCCAGTCTGCATGGAGCAGCCGGAGCTGCCAGTCTGCATGGAGCATCCGGAGCTGCCAGTCTGCATGGAGCAGCCAGAGCTGCCAGTCTGCATGGAGCAGCCAGAGCTGCCAGTCTGCATGGAGCAGCCAGAGCTGCCAGTCTGCATGGAGCTGCCAGAGCTGCCAGTCTGCATGGAGCTGCCAGAGCTGTCAGTCTGCATGGAGCAGCCAGAGCAGCTAGAGCCGTCAGTCAGCCAGGATCCGCCAGTCAGCCATGATTTTCCAGATCTGCCAGTCAGCCATGATCTTCCAGATCCGCCAATCAGCCAGGATCCGCCAGTCAGCCAGGATCTTCCAGATCCGCCAGTCAGCCATGATCTTCCAGAACCACCAGTCAGCCAGGATCTGCCAGAACCACCAGCTAGCCAGGATCTGCCAGAGCCAACTACCTGCCTGGGCTTCCTCTCAGTACTGGGCTTCCTCTCGGTACTAGGCATCCTCTCAGTACTGGGCTTCCTCTCAGTACTGAGCTACCCCTCAGTGCCGAGCTACCCCTCAGTGCCGAGCTACCCCTCAGTCCCGAGCTACCCCTCAGTCCCGAGATACCCCTCAGTCCCGAGCTTCCCCTCAGTCCCGAACTTCTACCTCAGTCCCGAGCTGCCCCTCAGTCCAGTGGGGTCCTTGGTGAGGGTTATTAGGCCAAGGTCGGCGGCGAGGGTCGCCAATCAAAGGACGCGTTACAGGGGGACTAAGACTTGGTTGGAGTGGGGTCCACGTCCCGAGCCGGAGCCGCCACCGTGGACAGACGCCCTCCCGGACCCTCCCCTAAGGGTTTAAGTGTGCGGCCGGGAGTCCGCACTTGGGGGGGGGTTCTGTCACGCCCTGGTCTTAGTATTTTGTGTTTTCTTTCTTTATTTGGTCAGGCCAGGGTGTGACATGGGTTTATTTTGTGTTGTGTTTATGTATGGGGGTTTTTCATAGGTTTTGGGATTGTGGCTTAGTGGGGTGTTCTAGCAAAGTCCATGGTTGCCTGAGGCGGTTCTCAATCAGAGGCAGGTGATTCTCGTTGTCTCTGATTGGGAACCATATTTAGGCAGCCATATTCTTTGAGTGTTTCGTGGGTGATTGTTCCTGTCTCAGTGTTTTGTATTCACCAGATAGGCTGTATAGGTTTTCACGTTCCGTTTGTTGTTTTGTATTGTTCGTATTCATCTTCATTAAAGATGTATATTATCAACCACGCTGCATTTTGGTCCGACTCTCCTTCGACGGAAGAAAACCGTAACAGAGCCCAGTAAACTGTTTCAGTAGCAGAGCCCAGTAAACTGTTTCAGTAGCAGAGCCCAGTAAACTGTTTCAGTAGCAGAGTCCAGTAAACTGTTTCAGTAGCAGAGCCCAGTAAACTGTTCCAGTAGCAGCAGCCAAACAGAATACCAAAAAATAGAGCAGATGACTTGGGGAAGCCAGCCAGATGCTACTTTACACGGTGCTAGGGTCCTAGTGTATAAGTCCGATGATATCACCTTCTCTGAGAGTAAAAACAAGACCACATAAAAAAATACTACTGTTTCTATAGAATTCTGTAGTATACTGTAGAATACTATACTACACACTGTAGTATCCCTCACTACCGTGTATTACTTTCTATAGAATGTTGCAGTATACTGTAGAATACAGTATACAGTAAGTACTACAGTATTATAAACAAAAAAAACACTTTACTAAATACCACAGATATGTCAGCAAAAACACTACATTGTTTATCTATAGTAAATACTGAAGTATTTAAAATGTGTATGTACCCTGCACATTCCCCCATATCCCAATTTGTGCCACATGTGAGCAACCTACATGCCATGTGAGAACCTACATGCCATGTGAGAAACCTACATGCCATGTGAGAAACCTACCTGCCAAGTATTCACCATATATTGTGCTCTCTAATGTTTTAGAAAAAAACAGAAGCTCTGAGCTCTCCATTCAGAACCCATTCCTACCTACCTATCTACCTATTTACAGGTTATGGAACATGTTCCCTTTTAGTATTCTTTTCAGTAGGTTTCCTCAAGGAGAAAGACCTCCACGTTTATGTCAAAGATAATAAAACAACAAAACTTTAGTAATTACTACAGTAATGTCCCTAAAACACTGTAGTAAATACTATGGTATACTACAGTCCACAAAAAAACTACAGTAAATACTACAGTATACCGTACTGCAGTCTGCAAAAACACTACAGTAAATACTATAGTATTATACAGTTTGCAAAAACACAACAGTGATTATACAGTGCTACTCTTTTTTTTACTAAAGCATGTATACTATAGTAAACTGTACATTCTACAGTATACTACAGTGAATTCTACAGTAAAGTCCAAATAATATTATTCCTACCATAGTGTACACTTTGTCGGAGGCTGTCTGTCTACCTCCTCTCTTCTCGCTTTCACTTCTATCGCTCTCCTCTTATTTCTTCCTACAATCACCCCCCCTCTCTCTCTCACCCCCCCTCTCTCTCTCACACACACACACCCCTCTCTCTTAATCTTTGTGTGCTCATAGAAAAGGTCAGACAAATGAAAGTGAGATAGAATAGACAATTTGAAAGTGTGAAATTGGGTAAAGGAGACCAAACCTCATCCGTCATTCTGGCACTCTGTCCAGCCCTAGTGGTTTACTGCCAATGTTATTGCATACTTATACACTGTCACTGCTACTGCCAAGGCTAAAACACAACATCACTGCTACTGCCAAGGCTAAAACACAACATCATTGCTACTGCCAAGGCTAAAACACAACACCACTGCTACTGCCAAAGCTAAAACACAACATCACTGCTACTGCCAAGGCTAAAACACAACATCACTGCTACTACCAAGGCTAAAACACAACATTACTGCTACTGCCAAGGCTAAAACACAACATCACTGCTACTACCAAGGCTAAAACACAACATTACTGCTACTGCCAAGGCTAAAACACAACATTACTGCAAACTGCCAAGGCTAAAACACAACATTACTGCTACTGCCAAGGCTAAAACACAACATTACTGCCCCTGCCAAGGCTAAAACACAACATCACTGCTACTGCCAAAGCTAAAACACAACATCACTGCTACTGCCAAGGCTAAAACACAACATCACTGCTACTGCCAAGGCTAAAACACAACATCATTGCTACTGCCAAGGCTAAAACACAACATCACTGCTACTGCCAAAGTTAAAACACAACATCACTGCTACTGCCAAGGCTAAAACACAACATCACTGCTACTGCCAAGGCTAAAACACAACATCACTGCTACTGCCAAGGCTAAAACACAACATCACTGCTACTACCAAGGCTAAAACACAACATTACTGCTACTGCCAAGGCTAAAACACAACATTACTGCTACTACCAAGGCTAAAACACAACATTACTGCTACTGCCAAGGCTAAAACACAGCTGGCATCTGCATTTGTAGTGGTCCACCTAAGGGTTTAGGTAGTCTGGGTCAATAGGTAGTCGGTGATCAGGTCAACCACCACTGTGCGCGTCCACGCAGTCGTGGGTGAACAGGGAGTACAGGAGGAGACTAAGCACACACCCCTGAGGGGCTCCCGTGTTGAGGGTCAGCATGGTGGATGTGTTGTTGTCTACCCTCACCCTCAGAGATTGCGTCATCTGTGGGGGCGGTATGCAAATTGGAGTGGGTCCTGGGTGTCTGGGAGGATGGTGTTAATGTGTGCAATGACCAGCCTTTCATGGCTACTGATGTGAGTGCTACGGTAAGATAGTCATTTAGACAGGTTGCCTTGGCATTCTTGGGCACAGGGACTATGGTGGTTTTCAATGACAGCTAACAGAAGTTGAGTGATGCAACAGGACAAAAATCCAAAAACAAAGAAGTAAATCAACAACAGAAAATACGCCTTCTGGAGTGGCCCAGTCGGAGTCCTGACCTCAACCCGATTTAAAATGCTGTGGCATGACCTCGAGAGCGGTTCACACCAGACATCCTAAGAATATTGTTGAACTGAAACAGTTTTGATAAGATGAATGGTCCAAAATTCCAAAATTCCTGACCGTTGTGCAGGTCTGATCCGCAACTACAGAAAACATTTGGTTGAGTTTATTGCTGCCAAAGGAGGGTCAACCAGTTATTAAATGCAAGGGTTCACATACTTTTTCCACCCTACACTGTGAATGTGTACATGGTATGTTCAATAAAGACATGAAAACGTGTAATTGTTTGTGTGTTATTAGTTTAGGCAGACTGTGTTTGTCTATTGTTGTGACCTAGATGAAGATCAGATCAAGTTTGATCTAATGTGTTTGTGTGTGTGTGTGATTCATGCCCTCCAGTAGAACCCTAATTCCCCTGAGTGAGAAATAACCCAGTGTCTTCCCACGGTAGCATGTGATAAACGACTGTATCTCTGTACCATTTCGCCTCCGCCACTCAGTCGCTGTAAAGGAGAGGAAGGAGAGAGAGGAGGAGGACTGTATTGGATAGGTCATAGTGACATGAGTATTTTAAATTTCTATTATTTTTGTTATATTTGGACGTTGGGAATTGATTTAGTGATTTCTTACTAAAGTGACTTTCTTAAGGAGAGGTATGTTTCATTGTGAAATGGGAAGTGTATCTCTCTCATTCTGTCCCTCTTGTAAGGTCCTTTGGATATAGCAGTGCTTTGTGAGAGTTGTGGTGGACCCTGGTGGTGAGGGACATGAGGATAGTTGTAACTGATCCATGATGACAAATGTCTGCTCTGCCAGAGGGGGGCAGTCACGTACCACAAAACAGACAGTGATGTTTCAAAGCAAAGGCATGTCAGCTATGTCAAACCGTAATATCATTAACCTGCAGAGATTTCATTTTGTTAAAACATTTTTATCATAGGACTCGATGATGAATCATCGAGCATGAATTATAATTTCAGTGCCTGTAATTTATAATACTTATTAAATGCTGGTGGTAATTGGGCTGTGTGCTGTTAGCTAGGTCTATATCTTTCGTGTATGGAATATCATTGTGTGTTTTTTACAATTTTAAATACTGCAATTGTATTACAACTATTGGCTCATGCTAACAAAAGAGAAAATCTGTAACAACACCCTCAACAACCAAATCTCTTTGAAATAGATGAATATGCCCAAGCCCACCGTGGATGATAGTTCCTAAAGGGGACATCTGCAGTTCAAACAACAACGAAGTGGTAATCCCACCACAGTTTTAATAGAAATCTGAGGGCTGCGGGTGGAGACATTCACATTCATAGACAGCTATGGATGCAAGAACTAAACAAGCGTGAGGGTTCCTAGTGGTTAGAGCGTTGGACTAGTAACCGGAAGGTTGCAAGTTCAAACCCCCGAGCTGACAAGGTACAAATCTGTCGTTCTGCCCCTGAACAGGCAGTTAACCCACTGTTCCTAGGCTGTCATTGAAAATAAGAATTTATTCTTAACTGACTTGCCTAGTTAAATAAAGGTAAAATAAAAAAAGTAATGTTATAACTTTAACCATGGCCGATATTCAATCGCGGAATTGGAAAATGCGCTATTTAAAGGTAATTTCCTATTGAGCTGACATTTACAACATTTACGGTGAATGTTGTCACCGCGAACACAGGAACCTTGACTTTAAAATGTGTATTGTGGACAAAGCCAATCAGATTGAATCCCAGTCCAAGTTTTGAGGCTATACAGTATTTGTTCACAATTACATGATTTACAAACAATTGAGTAAAACAAGTTTATTTTGAGTTATGATGTGGTACAACAGTTGAACTAAGCTCATTAGGCATTTAGAAGTTATATTATTCTAGAATCAATGGGTATATACTGTATCATTAATTTAAAGTGCAACAATTTATGTACCAATTGCAGAGTGCCCATGACTTAGTAGCATTGTGGTAGAGTAACAGTCTGAGATATAACAAATAGCAAGACAGGGTCAGTAAAACCAGGCTTTAGGAATTTATTTTTATTAGAACAGTAGACTACATCATCATCATCATCATCATCATCATGCCAAACACAGTCAATACAGCAGCATCAGTTTACTCCCTCATTTACACTCAGCAGTCCTGCTAGTGGTTGAAGTTGGCTGGAGATGACCGGTACAGAGAACCAGCACCTTTTATACTGAAGAATACCGGTTCTAAAATAGGAACTCTGGTATGGTAAAACTAAAGTCTGAGTACTTCAGTTATGTACTACTTAAGTGTTCTTCAAAGTATGTCAGTACTTCCAGTAATCGATTTTGTGCCTTATATTTCCTACTGAAAATAGAGTATTTACACCTCAGTAACAGGTTAACATGTACTGCCTCTAAGCTAAGAGCATACCATCAGAAACAACATGAAACATTACACAGTTATATAAACAAAGGTACACTAGAATGGCATTCACATGCAATTAGCAGAGTGTCATACTGTTGGACCATAGGATTTACTCTTCAATGTGTATGTTATGTTCACAACTACATTCCAGGTTCACTGTGTCTGTCTCTGTTGAGATATTCCAAAATGAAACACATCCTGAAGTACATAGAAAACATATCTAAAGTACATACTGTAGTGATTCTGCTGAAAATACATAGACGAACAGATACACTATGCTCCTGGAAAAGAACACAATACCTGTATTTTGCTGGAAGAGTATGGTACGCTATGTAGTACATTTGCAGTCTGACATGGTCATATACGGTACATTAGTGGTATGCTAACTATTGTAATAGAAGCCTGCATGTCCCAAGAAACACCAGTGGTCTTTTTTTAATGAATGGAAAGTATTTGCTCTGTTAGTTGGTCCTGTTTGCCAGCATGTACATGTTACATTGCATTCGGAAAGTATTCAGATCCCTTGACTTTTTCAACATTTTGTTACGTAACAGCCTTATTCTAAAATGTATTAATTCGTTTTTTTCCCCTCATCAATCTGCACACAGTACCCCATAATGACAAAGCTACAACAAGGCAGTCAAAGGAATTCTCTGTAGAGCTCCAAGACATGATTGTGTCGAGGCACAGATCTCGGGATGGGTACCAAAATATGTCTGCAGCATTGAAGGTCCCTAAAAACACAGTGGTCTCCATCAATCTTAAATGGAAGAAGTTTGGAACCAGCAAGACTACCTAGAGCTGGCCGTCCGGCCAAACTGAGCAATCGGGAGAGAAGAGCCTTGATCAGGGAGGTGACCATGAACACGATGGTCACTCTGACAGAGTTCCAGAGTTCCTCTGTAGAGATGGGAGAACCTTTCAGAAGGACAACCATCTCTGCAGCACTCCACCAATCAGGCCTTTATGGTAGAGTGGACAGATGGATGCCACTCCTCAGTAAAAGGCATATGACAGCCCGCTTCGAGCTTGTCAAAAGGAACCTAAAGAATCTCTGACCATGAGAAACAAGATTCTCTGGTCTGAAAAAAACAAGATTGAACTATTTGGCCTAAATGCCAAGCGTCACATCTGGAGGAAACCTGGCACCATCATCCCAATGGTGAAGCATGGTGGTGGCAGCATCATGTGGAATGTGTGGGATGTTTGTCAACTGCAGGGACTGGGAGACTAGTCAGGATCGAGGAAAAGATGAACGGAGCAAAGTACAGATAGATCCTTAGTGAAAACCTGCTCCAGAGCGCTCAGACTGGGGCGAAGGTTCACATTCCAACAAGACAATGACCCTAAGCACACAGCCAAGACAACGTAGGAGTGGCTTTCGGACAAGTCTCTGAATGTCCTTGAGTGGCCCAGACAGAGCCCGGACTAACATCTCTGGAGAGACCTGAATATAGCTGTGCAGCGACGCTCCCCATCCAACCTGATAGAGCTTGAGAGGATCTGCAGAGAAGAATGGGAGAAACTCCCCAAATACAGGTATGCCAAGCTTGTAGCAGCATACCCAAGAAGACTCAAGGCTGTAATCGCTGTCAAAGGTGCTTCAACAAAGTACTGCGTAATACCAGTACTTGTTATATTTCAGTTTTTGCTATGTGATTATGGGGTATTGTGTGTAGATTGATGAGGAAAAAACACAATTGAAACAATTTTAGAATATGGCTGTAAAGTAACAGAATGTGGAAGAAGTCAAGGGGTCTGAATACTTTCCGAATGCACCCTACATGTAGGTGTTATCATAAAGTAACAAAAACAGGGTTATAATGATAGAAAACAATACAAATAGATGTTACAAAATGTTTTCTGAAATAGATCAACTTATATCAAATATTTTTTTCACAATGTACATATATATATATATAAATATGTGTGCATTGGAAAACAAGTTTTGTATGCAAATTGAGTAATTTATTCATTTGAACAACATGTGACAGAGTCGATGCAGAGACGTCAAAGTTTTCGTGTTCTATTCTATCCGAATCGAGGACGTTCAGTGTTACAGCGTGATTGAAATTCAAAGGCAATGTTCCCACGTTGGCGGAGACTGCATTCACGGTAAACGCTGCATATGTCATCTCAATCAGGAATGACCTTACATTTCTATCACGCAAACTTTAACGCTTCAGCGACACAGATTGAATAGTTACGCTGGGATGCAGTGGTTTGACTGAAACATAAACTGAAGAAAATATTTCATATGAAGTCAACTTCAACTGTGTAACATATTTTATACAGGGCTCTGAACAAATCAAAAAGATAAACATGAAAACAAAACATGAAAACATTTGTGTCTTGGAAGGGAGAGATTATATATACACTGAACACAATCACTTTCATAATCTGCTAAATTCAATTGTTTATGGTGAAACAGCATCATGTAACAAGAAACCCGCAAACCATTCCCTTTAGTACAAGAATGTATCAAAGCATATTTACATGTCTGATTTAAGTTAGAATAACATCTTTAGTTATAAATCCATGGCTACTGAATTTTCAGTAGCCATGAATTGATTTTCTTGCAGTGCTCGGGCATCCTCCTCTCTCCTCAGAACTCTTCATTTCTCATAGAATCTTCTCAACATCAAACCGTTGTGCTTTACATGACCTGTATATTATAATTGTCCTTGTGATATACACATAAGGTACATCCCTGCTCAATCATGTATGTCAAACACTGTCATCCCTTGTTATAAGATAGTGGCTGTTAATAGAAGATACCCACTAAATCTGGGTGGACAACAACGATGAGCTATACAAAGCCGTGCTACTGCGGAGACAGAGCCATGTTTTCATTAGGTTATTCAATAGTAGAGAGAGCATGTAATTACATGAAGTCCAGTCCTCATGTTGACACTGTCCCTCCATGGTGCTGGGGCCACAGAGGCCAGCTGAGATAATAGAATATAATAGTACTGTATCATCCTGTGTCTCTGTGCCGGGCCACTGTAAACATGGGTGCCCACGCAGCCTACACATCGACCAGGGCGGGATATTGCCTTTGTTTCCAGTTGAGATTCTCTGTACAAAGTCAGTGTGGAATGAGTCTTTATCTCTGTATGGGGCAGAGGAGGCAGGGGAGGAGGTTCGGAGGGTGTTCGTGAACGAGGAAAGGGTATGTGGGTTGGGGGTTGGAGGGTCATGGGATTCAGTGGGTGAGAGATCAGACGCTGCGGGGGGCTCTCTCCAGTTCGTGGGTCCGGCGGTTGCGGCCCTTCTGCCTCTCCTGCAGGTGTTTCCATTTGGCCGCCAGGCCGTGGGCGTGCACGTGGGTGTGAGCGTGTACGAGGCCCTGCTGCTGGTGTAGCTGGTGTAACTGGACCTGTTGGGATAGGTTTGCTTTCTGCCTCCTCTGCTTCCTCTCCCTCTTCCACACCTGCTCACAGAACTCATCCACGCTATTCAGGGTTGGGTGGTTCACTAACGACAGGAAGTCACGGTACCAAAGCTTCTGATTGGGCGATTCCCGGGCTGTGGACGTGTCCCGGGCGGTGGTGTGTGTGGTAGCGGTGTGTGCGGCGTCTTCGTCATCACGATGAATGAGATCGTCGAGACGTTCAGTGTCGATGACCTCCAGGGTGACCTTTAGGAGCGTCTGCATGAAGCCGTGTTCTACTGCCTGGCACACATACACCCCAGAATCCTTCTTGTCCAACGTGCGGATCAGCAAGCCCTGCTCCGTACATACAAAACGATCCTCTGTTTTGATCTGCACAGAAAGGAATAATACAATGATTACTTCACTCGACTTGATTTTACTTTACATACTAAGATAAACAGTATTACATTTGACATCCATTATTTTGAGTATTGTTTTACATAGTCACAGTACAGGATATAGTATCTATAGTAATACAGAAATCGGTATGATATGCTGGAATCAGTATTTCATTAATTTATGGACATCATGATTGAAATGCTATCTGGAGTTCTACAGTATGTCTAAGATTTGTGAAAGCAGGTTTCATACATCTCGTCTTCGGTCGTCGTTGGCTTGTTGGTACTGCCAGTAGGTGAGTGCTCTCTGGGACTTGGCGCTACACTCTAGGAACGTACTGCTGTTTTCCACTCCATACACTGTCTTATCCAACACCGTGGGCTGCCCATTCAGGTTATCTACAGACACACACACACAAATAATAGTGTGAACACTACATGAACTCAGCACCATTATAATGTGAATAGAGGAATACTGCATGATGAGGTTTGTTTGTAAATACATACCTTGATGCTGCAGATCTGAACACTGGGTTAAAGGGTCTCCGTTCCTGATGTCCTGTCTCCTTGTCCTCCTGCAAAAACACATGTCAACAGTGAGTTGGTGAATGTGCATGTGTGTGGTTCTGGATGTGCTGTGCTGGTGGTTGTGAGCCAGGCTGATAAACTAACACCAGTGAGCTTCATACCACTGTAGACCACAGGCGTAGTTATAATTACAGGGTAGCTGAGACTGAGGAATTCAGACCTAATTAATCAATCACTCACTCTAACTGCTACACAGCTTGAATCACACAGTCACACTCAGTCAAAGATACAGAGGGGTTGGATTCCAAACACACACACACACACACACACGTATTGTAAATAATGACGGAACAAACAACGGAATATCCAGAGTGAAAAACAAAACAGATATTTATTAATTGAGAAATAACTAGTCTCTTCTCTCACATATAATCTCTTCCCTACAGGGCAGTTTTCTCAGAGAGTCTAAAAGATGTAGAAATATGAGACCTTCAGGCTAAATCTCAAATCAATAACCCAGTGGAGACTTTATGAGTGGGTGGAAGGCTACAGTGCAGAACTCACACACACACACACACACACACACACACACACACACACACACACACACACACACACACACACACACACACACACACACACACACACACACACACTCCTCCTATACACAGCTAGAATTGTTAACACTTTATTTCACTCTGCGTTCACCCAAACTTTCTGCCTGCAGGTACGACTGACACTGGTTCTCATTGCCAGTAAACACAGTTCAGGTTATTCTTCTGTGTCTCAGTGAGAAATGTGACCTGGCTACCTTCAGGGCTTTCTGGCTCCAACACAAGGCCTGCTCTATTCATCATCAGACCCACCTCTACAGAAACACAGCTAGCTGACATACTGTATATCCTTAATCTGTGGATATGAATAATCCCTCCGATCTGATTTTCTCTTCTTCATAGTGTACCCACTATGTGCAGTCTTTGAATGACAATAACAGTGCTTGAAAGTTAACTATGCAATGAGTGTGTGTGTGTGTGCGTGTGAGCTTACCTCTTGGCCATGGGAAAGTATCGTGAGCACTCGGTCCCATCCCAGGCACAGTAAGGGTCTCTAGCTAGACAGCACTCAGCACAGGCCTTCCCGTACACCTCACAGCGATGCAAAGGCATCTGGGATACACCCAGCTCTGAGCCGAGGTACAACTGTTGCTGTGGAAACAGAGAGAAAATATTCAAAATACCTGATCAAATTGATGCATTATTTATGTATTACGCATAACGGTTTCGACATTTTCTCAGAGCCACGTAGTGTTTTTACAGTAACAGAAAGGCCACATCATATTATTATTGGTGTTCGGCAACTTCTATAGCACAGCAGTACAGTTTCTTCCTTCCTACGTATTAGAAACCAGTTCATTGACATCCTAACAATGGACTTCTGTCTTAGTCAGCATCATGTTAACATCTTATAATGAGTGTCTCTTTTCTCCCTATAAAGCCCCCATGTGTCACCCATGACCTTGACAGGACACATCAAGTCTATATTAGACATACAATGCAATTCTATGAATAGCATAGCTTTCAGTCAGTTAAATTCTTCTTCTATGATAGTGTCCCTCTCCTCTGCAGCTCACTGTGTGAGTTGGCGTGTTGAACACTAGTTGGCGTTGATGAAAGCTGACTACCAGTGAGAAACACTACTCCTTCATTACACATGAATGTAGCTAACTCTGTATATCAGAAAGATGATGTATCCCTATTTAGAGGCTGGATCTGTACACCTGTCATTTACGAAGCAATAACATTTGATTTGTAGCTTCACTAAGGCCATGGTTCTGTAACGTAGGACTGCCTCGTTTGTTTTCCCGTATAAATGTTTATTGTGACATCCATTCCTTGTCTGTCCTGCTCATGTCATGAAGGATATGATCAGTGTTAGTTACCTGCTTTGTAGAGAGTTTCATCACTGTAATAGCAGCTTGTTCCTGGGAGAAAATACATGAACAATTGTACAAACACATAAGCCAATTGTGATACGTTTTGGGTTATCATCGTACCTTAGCTGTATGCATAATAAGTATGTACTAATGTGGTGTACATGTCCTTTTATCTGTATACTATATCAGTGGGTGTAAGCTACCCTGAACACAGTCATCTCCTCCAGTAGAATCTCCTCCAGGTCATGCCAGGACCCTCTGGGGATGGACACCACCTTCAGCACTGTCCCCATATCTACAACACACACAACATACACACATTACATTACTCAGTGTGTGTTTGTGTGTGAGTGCGCACAATTGTGTGTATGTGTGTGTGTGTGTGTACCTGTGCCTATGAACATGACGTCGTACTGTCCGTCCTCAGCCTCCACTCTGTCCACCACTATCTGTGTGAACTGGTAGTCTGTGTCCGTCTTGACTATGATTGGTCGGTTGTTGATGGGGTAGACGGGGTTAAACATCGCCGGGTGACCTCTGGCAAATGTTATGACATCATCAGGCAAGTCCTTTGTCGAATCAAATCCACCAAACGTCTTGCTGGGGCACTGTGGATTCAAATACACAGATTACAATGTGAATCCTTACTTTCATGTCCCATTTCATCTACTAATTTACAATACTGTATATGGTAACACTTCTAAAAGTGCTGTAAATGCTCCCCCACCCAAAGACCCCGTCATGCCCTTACCGTTCCGGGCCGTGGGTATGGTACCCGTCCCTGGAAGGGAACCCACTGGTAGTTAGGGCCGTCTCTGTGGGCATAGGGACCTAGAAACACCCTTCTGATGTCTGCCATGCTGTACAGACACACTGCTGAACCCTTGAAGATGTTGCTGAGGTAGAGAGAGAGAGAAAGAGAGAGAAAGAGAGAGAAAGAGAGAGAAAGAGAGAAAGAGAGAAAGAGAAAGAGAGAAAGAGAGAAAGAGAGAGGTTAGATACACACGTCTCCAGCAAAAATCTTTAACAGGATCCATACACCTCCAATGGGAGTTTAAACAGGTGACTGGCAGGTGTACGTACCTGGATGTAGTGAACACTGCATAGATAAGGGGATTTTTGGGATCCTTAGAGCTCATCAGAAACACATCCTCTGAGAACAAAACAACCTTGAAGTGTTAGCCTCGAGAACAAATCACAATACAGTAGCAGAAATATACTGTAGATGATTTTGTTTCCCCATAACATATCCACACACACTACAGCCCCTCTTCAGGCACACACACCTGACATAGAATACAACACATGCACAGTGGTAGTTAAACACTCACGCAGTTCGTCAAAGTGAGTGTCTATGCCGTTGAGTCCAGGTACAGAACAGACCAGTCTGGCCTTCAGGAACGTGGTCCACTTGTTCACTAGACTCCTGTGGCCTCCAAAGTCATTCTGATAGAGGGAAACATGCCAGAGTCCAGAATGAACCTCTCAAACATTTACTACATCCCGCCTACAAAACAACACTACAATGCTGCATTTTAGAACTATGATTGACACCGAACAGACAACAGAATCTTACAGATTCTTATATTACTTTATCAAAACAGTCTGCGTTTGCGTGTTTGTTTTTCTGCACACGTCGACACAATACAGGCTCCCGGTGTGAGAAAATAAACACATCCACACCCATATCCACAGTGATTTATTACGCTCTATTAACACTGACACGGTGTATAATGAATGGATTGTGTTGAGTGGAGAAGAGCAGATTCCTCACATACTGAGAGATCAGGCTGGGAGGTTGTGCACGCTACTCTGTGGCTGAGGAGACACTAGTCTGTGCCAATACTAGCCATTATCCGAACAGTACCACCATTGTTACATAGTCTCTCTGTCGTGTCTCTGGCTCCAGTGTCATGTAGAGGAGAGACACACCAAACACAACACACCTCGCAGCTAAATATAACCGGAGAGGAGAGAGATACCTGGTTATGAAAGCATCCATTGTGGAAAACACGCCGTCACTCATTTCCTCTGTTAGAGATAGAGGAAGCTGTTTTAGTCTGAGGTGTCTGAGTGTGTTTGTGTGTGTACCTTGCAGAGCTGTCCGATGCGTGCTTGAGTAGCCTTCCCTGCGTGTTCCCCATCCATAGCGTTCTCTCTGAAGAACAGGTAGATCTTGTCATCCTCTTGGTTGTCACTCTCTGGGATCAGATGGACATTCACAAACCTGGGGTCTACACAAAAAATAAAATAATTGAACAAATAATGAAATAGGGAATCCATGACTTCTTCCCCAGTAAAAACCTTAACATACTGTGTCTGCTACCACACCCTCTCTTCAGTCATGTCAATAACACAGAGGATTTAACACTCACTCTCCACTGTCTTCTCTGTTATCTTACTCTGAGAACAACTTTCTGTCTCAGCTTCTGTCTGTTTGTCTTTTTAGTTTCTGTCTTTGAGACACTTTCTGTCTCAAATTAAGATGGTTTTAATCCGGCTCGTCTGCATGCCAACAGACTTTTAGCCAGCTGAGCAATCAAGCAAGGTTACTCATCATGCAAGCATAGTTCAATGAACTGAGAACATCAGAACTGAGAATGTTCTTTATCGCCATCTCACCGTTCAGCCAGCGAGAGTCGTGTTGCTCTGTTCTGATTGGGTGATGCTGTCCCAGCGTACGGAAAATGGCAAAGTCTCTCCCCATGAAGTCAGCTGACGTCCCAGAATATAGTTCACCATCTGAAGGACAGAGGAGGAGGACATTATCAGGTGTGTGTGTGTGTGTCTCATGGCCTTTCATGTACAGGTGTCAAGTGTCTGTATTAGTCTAGTAGGTACATTATGGTGCCTGCAGCCTTAACAATACAGGTAGAATGTGTTGTCACAAGGAACACCTTCATCTACCAGACAACGAACAGAACAAGGAAGAGACTCAGAGGACCAGGTAGCTGGCTGCATGAAAGCAGGGAGGGGAGAGAGAGAGAGGAGGGGAGACACGAGAAAGAGGAGCGAGTGAGAGAAGGAGAGAGAGAAGGAGGGAGACAGGGGTGAGGAGAATGAGGAGAGAGAGAGGAGGAGGGAGACAGGGGTGAGGAGAATGAGGAGAGAGAGAGGAGGAGGGAGAGGGGTGAGAGGAGAAAGGAGAGAGGGAAAAGGAAGGGTGAGAGGAGAAAGAGGAGAGAGCGACAGAGGGGCCATGGGCTGGAAAATGACCATCTTTTGGTTGGGGTGATGTGATGTCATATAGTGGTTCTGGTGATGAACATGTTGAAGAAATGAAGCTGACACACACAGGTTTGCACACACACATCTACCACTCTTACAGGCTTGGAAATTAGAGTGTGTCCACTGTAGAGCACTACAAATGATGAACACTTAACTGCAAGTCTGCCCAATCCTCTTCCCGGAGAGCTACTGTCCTGTAGGTTTTCAGTCCAACCCTAATTTAGCATATCTGATTCAGCTAGTTAAGGTCTTGTTGAGCAGCTAATTAGTAGAATCAGGTGTGTTAAATTATGGTTGGACTGAAAACCCACAGGACAGTAGATCTCCAGGAAGAGGGTTGGGCAGCCCTGCTATACTGCATATAACCAGCCCTGTCATTTATCCACTTCCTCTTAACTGTAAATATGCATAATGAATGAGTGGCGATGAGAGAAGAGGTTTAACTTCCTCTTTATGTGTGTGAAAAGTTCTGGGGTAAATTAGTGCCTTGATAAAGAAAGTTGAGTGTGTGAGTTTGTTTTGGGTCACTCACCAATGAGCATGGATGCTGTGAGCAGCTTGGGGTCATAAGGGCTCTTCCCTCGGCCGTTCTCTATCTGGGGCTCCAGCCTGAACACACTGTCCTGTTTACATAAGAAATAGGTCAAAATAAAGAGCATTTAGAACTCAGATTTTACCGCAAAGTCCGATTGACATCAATGCATGATGTTGGCGTCTTGGAAAAAAACATTGTATCTCCATTTTTGCAGATGTTGATATTTTACATTCTCATAGAGCCGGGCTCTCCAACTCTGTTCCTGGGGAGCTACCATCCTGTAGGTTTTCACTCCAACCCTAATCTAGCACACCTGGTTCTAATAATTAGCTGGTTGATAAGCTGAACCAGGTTAGTTACAACTGGGGTGGGAGCGAAAACCTACAGGAAGTTAACTCCCCAGGAACAGGGTTGGACACCCCTTTCATAGAGTCACTTGAACATGTGGGCCCAGCCGGGCAGTTAAGAGCGGGGACGACTATTCTCAGAGACATTCTCCCTCTCTAATTCTCTGCAGTCTAATGAATAGGAAGAGCCTGACTCACTGACATTACGAAGAGGAGGTATAGAACACACGCAAACACACAGCGTTTCATTTGTAATGAATTGAGGATGTTTTGGACGATGGAATTTTCCACCTCATTTACTGAACGAATAAAAACATTTTTCTTCAGGCCATCAGTGAATCATTCAGAGAATACCGCCACGGTTTATAGTTTTAAATCGAAAGCCAAAACCATAATCACACATTATAGTGTCGAGTTTTTGTTAATACTGTAATCTGGCTGCAGCTCATATAAGGCTTGAATCAGACAGCAAAAAGCATGACATTCCCTCTTCCATGGCTTATGTTGTAAAATTGGTCAGTAAATAGCAGAACACTAGAGCTAGATTACTAGAGTAAGCAGACTGATGGGTGGACAGAAAGATGAATACATGTGTGAATAGTTACAATGCAGGTGGGTATACCTCTAGTTTCTTCCCCACCTCCAGGTAGGCACAGACAGGGTGGAAGGCTCCGGTTCCACATACATACAGATGGGTCTGGTTAAATGGCTGTAACACCTTGATGAAATTAGAGCATTCACTCTGGAGATAGAAAAAGAGAGAGATTTTGTACATATTTTTTAACCTTCATTTAACTAGGCAAATCAGTTAGGATAAAAATTGTATTTACAATGACGGCCTACACCGGCCAGACGCTGGGCCAATTGTGCGCCGCCCTATGGGACTCCTAATCACGGCCGGATGTGATTCAGCCTGGGTTCAAACAAGGGACTTTAGTGACGCCTCTTGCACTGAGATGCAGTGCCTTAGACCGCTGCACCACTGCATATCATGGGTACGCAGGAGATAAACAGACTATTAAAACAACTAACGTACACAGAGAATAAAGCTTTCTGAAGCTGTTGGGGCAAAATCATGTCCTGTTGATTTGGATCAAAACCCAGTCCTGTTGATTTGGATCAAAACCCAGTCCTGCCCATTTGGATCAAAACCCAGTCCTGCCCATTTGGATCAAAACCCAGTCCTGTTGATTTGGATCAAAACCCAGTCCTGCCCATTTGAGTCAAAACCGAGTCTTGCCCATTTGGATCAAAACCCAGTCCTGCCCATTTGGATCAAAACCCAGTCCTGTTGATTTGGATCAAAACCCAGTCCTGTTGATTTTGATCAAAACCCAGTCCTGTTGATTTGGATCAAAACCCTGTCCTGCCCATTTGAATCAAAACCCAGTCCTGCCAATTTGGATCAAAACCCAGTCCTGTTGATTTGGATCAAAACCCAGTCCTGCCCATTTGGATCAAAACCCAGTCCTGCCCATTTGGATCAAAACCCAGTCCTGCCCATTTGGATCAAAACCCAGTCCTGTTGATTTGGATCAAAACCCAGTCCTGCCCATTTGAGTCAAAACCGAGTCTTGCCCATTTGGGTCAAAACCCAGTTTGTCCATTTGAGTCAAAACCCAGTCCTGCCCATTTGGATCAAAACCCAGTCCTGCCCATTTGGATCAAAACCCAGTCCTGTTGATTTGGATCGAAACCCAGTCCTGCCCATTTGAGTCAAAACCCAGTCCTGCCCATTTGGGTCAAAACCCAGTCCTGCCCATTTGGGTCAAAACCCAGTTTGTCCATCAGAAGTAAGCACTCCTATCCAGAGCTGTTCCACTGGACAGAGAAAAGTGTTAGCCCACTCTGGACTTAACACAACATCACATACAGTAGAGCTATGCTGGAAAACAAATGTTTAGGTTGAGGGAATAAAGGGCATCTGAAATCAGAATAAAAGAATAATCATCTATTAATAATAGTCCAAGAATATGCAGGGAACTACTTCAACTACATGTGAATAACAATGTTGGGGAAAGGAACAGCCCTGATTGGTTATACTGTATCAATGCTGTTGTGCTGTTTCTGCTGTTTCAGAGATAATCCAGACTGTTGTGCTGTGTAATAACTCAACAACTCGCTGTTCAGATTCAGGCCAGTAATCTGTAATTCTCAGTATTTCTCTCTTTATTTAATGATCTCTATATCTCTCTCCTATATTTCTCTCTCCATCTCCCCCTCCCCATATACACTGAATGACCTCTCTCCTATCCTGACTCCTGATCAGAAAGGCTCAGGGACATGTGATGAGTATTGAAACAGCTGGGATTTTAGGATGGACATCAACAGTGAGACGTTTTAATGCAGAAACATCCCTGCAACTAGCCTGCAACGCACCAGCAACCTTCCCACAACAATAAAATGTTATGAGCATTACAAACTGTAACCACATCTGAGTTTACTGTTTAGTGTAGTGAGTGTAGTGTGTCTGTCTCCATGCTGTAAAGCCTGTTTCCCGTGATCTGTCAGCTCGTGCCTGAGCAGGCAACAGGCATGACCTCACATGAAAATTAATGTCATCACACTGATGGGAAAAAGAGAAAACAGAACCACAAATAATGCATGACTAAATTGATCTGACTTTATCAACAGGAAGCAGCTCTGTTGATTGGGTATGCCTTTGTTGTCCTCCAAAGAGCTGTCTGACATTTCAGGGTGGTTTAGCTGGTAGTGCAGATGTGCAGATTTAATTAATTTTTCCCTGGCTCTGTGTATCACCCTCCTTTCTTCATAGATGTAGAGTAAATTAGAAATGTCTGCTTCTGTTATTTTCTCTCTCTCATCTCTCTTTCACGGTCTTCCCTGCGGCATGTTCACAAGTGTCTTTGTTCAAGTTCATCAAAGGGCATCTGTAGTCCTGCTACCTCTCTCTCTCTCTCCTTCTCCCCTCTGCCCTCTTTTTCTTCCTCTCCTCCCTGTCTCCTCTGCCCTTCACGCACAAAGACCATCCTTCAGGGCTCCCCGCTCATCCCTTCCAGAATGTTTACAGAAAACACACACACAAAAGACCTGATGGCCCTTCAACCCCATAGAAACTCAGCATAGCTTGACCTTGAGCCTGTGAACTCAGTGAGACAGACGAAGCTATGATTTTATATTGCAGTCAACATATGGCCCCAGGCTGTGTCTGAGAGGGAAGTCAGAAGGAGAGAGATGGAACTGTCTCTCTGAGTCTTTCCACAATGTACTGCTTGCATTCAGACAGGTATACAGGACAAATATACACGACTGAGCTGGTCATGCAAGAAGGAAATATGTAGCATAGAGGTGCTGCTGGTATCGACATCACTCTTCTTAGACTGAGGAAAACACATACCTAAATGATCTTGATATAGCAGTGGGAATATCTAATGCCATATGACTGTGTAGACAGAAACAATGCTCTATTTAACAAATACCCGTCTCTACACAGCCATAGCTGATGTTACAGTAGGACACTGCTCCTGTGTTGAAAGTAGTGACTGTAAGCCCATTGGCTGTCCACTGTTAGCCCCGTATCCCAGTGGTTAGGTCAACGGTTCTATTGTTAGACCAGGGGAGAACCACTGTCCCCTCGCATTGACAATTTCAAGTTGAAGGCCGACTGCAGTACTGCAGGCATTGTTTCCAGAAAACAGGATACCCCATTATAGTGACTGGGAAAATGACAATCTTTGTGGTCAATATTGGTGGCTATATATACAGTATATAAAATAAAAATCAAATCAATCATGGTACCAACAATTGTTTCTATTTCACCACATGTATGTCCTTGAACTGATTACTTTAAAATCACACACAGACAAAGGATAATTTAGTTGCTATTGGTAGTCTGCAGTACCCAGCCTTCACTTAAGATACACTGAGCTAGCCTGCAACGTCACTTCCTAGAGTAGCTCAAACTGCGAATGCAACATTTCCAAAAACAAGTAGCAAGATGGTGACATGTTGATATGGCACTTCCTGATCTTCAAATGTGCCACTGAGCATTCTCATCGGAAACAATGGGGTGACTTCATCAATGGATTTATTGGATGGATTTGTACAGTCTAGTTGGACTCTAGTTGATTAAGTTCATGTAATGTCTCTATCTTGGCAGGGGGATTGTGATCAGATTCCGAGCTTCCTGTCCATGTGTCAACACACAGATGACATAAACCCACTGTAGTGTAAAAAGTAGTACTTCGGGAGGAAGAGATGGTGTAAGATGAGGTAGCTACTCACCATTAGGTCCTTTCCTGCCCATTTACACTCGTCTCTTCTGGAGGTGGAGGCAGGCCACGGGATCTACACAGACACAGAGAGATAAGGATACTTCACTACACAATACACATAGATATAATAATCTTAATCAGCCACTAGCAATCCTAACTTCAACCAGTCCCTAACCCTAAACCCTCGACCAAGCAGCTGTTCAGCTAACAGGCCTTAAATTAGCTGAGGTGGTTCTGCCAGCAACATTACTACAAAATGTACTTTTGTAGGAGGGAGCTCATATTTTATGAGATTTCATTGATGTGTATGTGTCTTCTTGCGGGCCTGTGTATGTTCACATGTGTATATGTGTGTGGTGGGTGTAGTGGAGTCACAATGCGATTTGTTCTCCACTTTGTTTTCGATTACGCATTAGTCATCCAGGTGTGCGTGGAGTGCCTAACATGCCAGTATGAGATCCTGCACGACAGCTCAGATCTGAATGAATCATCAGCCACTTCTCTGTAGAAACCATGGAGAATGATAGAGGCCTCTAGGTGCCAAAAGGCTGTATTAGCATAAGCAGCGCCATTGAGTGCTTCCACCATTTTAATGTAGTCACCTTGGTGGGACTTCCAACTTTATTGGCTTATCCCTCCTGGTGACCCTGTTAGAGTCATGTTCAACCGGGTCATCAGGAGGGATCAGCCAATAGTAAAGAAGAAAATGTAATTCTTAAAAATGGAGATTGCCTCAATAGCACTGCCTATGCTGTCACAGATGTTATAATGGCACAGATTCAAAGATGAGTCCTCTATCTATCTCTATGGTAGAAACAGAGTCGCTGGCTGAAACTGGCTAAGACTGACAGGGGTGAGATAGCTACAGACATAAGATCTTAATTTGATCACCCTGTTGCAGGATCATTTTCCTGAAATGCAGGAAATGTTAAACTTGTAGTGTATTTGAGGTTTAAAAAGGTTTCCACCAAAAAATTTCAGACGTTAGTTTCCCTTACGAAAAGTGTATCAACCCCTAAAAAATTGTTCATTAACTATAATCCACATAATAATTCACATTTCTTTTTGCTGCAGGATTATTTTCCTGCTGTAGCAAACTGGCTCGAATGAAGATCCTACATCTGTATAGTCAGACAGACTACAAGCAGACAGACTATGGTGTATATATGCAAGTGTATTGATTATAATGCGTTATAAGTGTATTGTAACTGTTACCTGTGCCATATCTCTGCTGATGTTGACTAGGTTGAAGGAGAATATGTGGTCCTTGGCTCCCACCACCAGACGACCCTTCTCCTCGTCCAATAGGAACGTGTGGTAGGCAGAGCTATTCACCTGGCCCTCAAACGTCACCAAGTTATTAGACTCCAACATCTCTGGAGAGGAGAACAGAGGGAGGGAGGGAGGGAGGGAGGGAGGGAGGGAGGGAGGGAGGGAGGGAGGGAGGGAGGGAGGGAGGGAGGGAGGGAGGGAGGGAGGGAGGGAGGGAGGGAGGGAGGGACAGAGAGAGAGAGACAGAGAGAGAGAGAGAGAGAGTGAGAGAGAGAGAGAGAGAGAGAGAGAGAGAGAGAGAGAGAGAGAGAGAGAGAGAGAGAGAGAGAGAGAGAGAGAGAGAGAGAGAGAGAGAGAGAGAGAGAGAGCATTAACAATTGGTAACCATATTACTTCCTATAGTTTGAAAAGGGAATTAGTGAAGTCTTAGCATACAGCATCTAATAGAACAGCATCTTATAGAGCACATGTTGACCTGTCTCCTCAGCATATCATAATGTCAGAGGGGAAACATCCCATCCCCACATGAAGACACATCCTACACTCTCCCCATAGCAGAACCCTTTGAAGAAACCTTTTTGGTTCCTGTAAAAAAAAGAATTGTTCCATGGGGTTCTACCTGCAACAAAAAAGGTATCTAATTGGAACCTAAAAGGGTTATCCTATGGGGACAGCTGAATAACCCTTTTGGAACCATTTTCCCTAATAGCGTAGCAGCAGGGACACGATCTCAACTCCAAAAGCCTAGGGAGGTACCAGAAAGAGAGGGTGCTTTGGCTGAGATTTAATTTAAAAAATGTTAGTGTGATCTCTCTTGCCCAATCACACATTCTCCCTCACACCCTCTTCCCCACACTAGTTTGTGTCCAACAAATATGTATTCTATGAATCAGATGCAATGACCAAATTGTGGCAATGACCAAATGGTCTGGCTGGGGGAATTGACCTTGACTGGCCAGCCAAGCAGAACTGGACCACAGAACAAACTCACAGCGGAAGACGGAGACAATTCTCCATACAGAATGACCAGCCTGTCTCAGAGTAGACACTGGCGAAATCACTGCAAACCACAACAACCATGAGGTCATTTAAATTGTTGTATTAAAATGTGCACAACATCTATAACAACCACCATTGAACATTCCCCAAAAGTTCTCATTCTGTTTCCAGCTAATCTAATAACACAATGTACATGTACCAGTAATGTTTTCCCAGCAAACCAGCATTGGTTCAGTGAATGTTCCCGGAACATTCGTTAGATTGCTGCAAATTTTCTCATAACACAAGAACTGTCATGCCCTGGTCGAAGTATTTTGTGTTTATCTTCATGTATTGGGTCAGGCCAGGGTGTGGCATGGGATTTTTGTATTGTGGTGTGTTTTGTCTTGGGGTTTTGGTGTTGGTATTGGGATTGTAGCTTAGTGGGGTATCTAGCAAAGTCTATGGCTGTCTGTAGTGGTTCTCAATCAGAGGCAGGTGTTTATCGTTGTCTCTGATTGGGAACCATATTTAGGCAGCCATATTCTTTGAGTTTGTCGTGGGTGATTGTCCTTAGTGTCCTTGTTCCTGTCTATGTGTTAGGTTACACAAGTATAGGCTGTTTCGGTTTTCATTACGTTTATTGTTTTTGTAGTGTTTGTATTTAGATTCGTGTTACATTTGTTTATTAAATTATGGATCGCAATCTACACGCTGCATTTTGGTCCGATCCTTGTTCCACCTCTTCGTCAGAGGAGGAGATAGAAGAGAACCGTTACAGAATCACCCACCACAATCGGACCAAGCAGCGTGTCAACAGGCAGGAGCAGCCCAAAGAGGAGATGTGCAATAAGGATTTCTGGACATGGGAGGAAATCCTCGACGGGAGAGGACCCTGGGCTAAACCAGGGGAGTGTAGCCGCCCAAAGGTGCAGCAGGAGAAGAGGCAACAGGAGCAGCCCAAAGAGGAGGACAGTATGGACTATACTTCTTGGGAGGAGATATACAGGTGGGCGGTCGACCCAGGGAGAGTGCCGGTGCCCGCCTGGGATTCGATGGAGCAGTGCGCAGAAGGTTATCGGAGAATGGAGTTGGCGAAGCAAGCACGGCGGCGCGGACGGAAGCCCGAGAGTCAGCCCCAAAAATGTATTGGGGGGGGCTCACAGGGAGTATGGCTACGCCAGGTAGGAGACCTGCGCAAACTCCCTGTGCTTACCGGGGGGCTAGAGAGACCGGGCAGGCACCGTGTTATGCAGTGGTGCACACGGTGTCCCCAGTGCGGGTGCATAGCCCGGTGCGGTATATTCCAGCTCCGCGTATCGGCCGGGCTAGAGTGGGCATCAAGCCAGGTAAGGTTGGGCAGGCTCGGTGCTCAAGAGCTCCAGTGCGCCTGCACGGTCCGGTCTATCCAGTACCACCTCCACACACCAGCCCTCCGGGGGCAGCTCCCCGCACCAGGCTTCCTGTGCGTGTCCTCGGTTCAGTACCACCAGTGCCAGCACCACGCATCAGGCCTACAGTGCGCCTCGCCTCTCCAGCGCTGCCGGAGCCTTTCTCCTCTCCTGCGCTGCCGGAGTCTCCCGCCTGTTCAGAGCAGCCAGAGCCTTCCTCCTCTACAGCGCTGCTGGAGTCTCCCGCCTGTTCAGCGCAGCCAGAGCTGTCAGCCTGCATGGAGCAGCCAGAGTTGTCAGTCTGCATGAAGCAGCCAGAGCTGTCGGTCTGCATGGAGCAGTCAGAGCTGTCAGTCTACATGGAGCAGCCAGAGCTGTCAGTCTACATGGAGCAGCCAGAGCTGTCAGTCTGCAAGGAGCTGTCAGTCTGCAAGGAGCTGCCAGTCTGCACGGAGCTGCCAGTCTGCACGGAGCTGTCAGTCTGCAAGGAGCTGTCAGTCTGCACGGAGCTGCCAGTCTGCAAGGAGCTGCCAGTCTGCAAGGAGCTGCCAGTCTGCAAGGAGCTGCCAGTCTGCACGGAGCCGCCAGAGCTGCCAGTCTGTAAGAGGCCGCCAGAGCTGTCAGCCTACATGGAGCAGCCAGAGCCGCCAGTCAGCGTGGAGCAGCCAGATCTTTCAGTCTGCCAGGATCCGCCAGTCAGCCAGACTCTTCCAGATCTGCTAGTCAGCCAGACTCTTCCAGATCCGCCAGTCAGCCAGACTCTTCCAGATCCGCCAGTCAGCCAGACTCTTCCAGATCTGCCAGTCAACCAGACTCTTCCAGATCTGCCAGTCAACCAGACTCTTCCAGATCTGCCAGTCAACCAGACTCTTCCAGATCTGCCAGTCAACCAGACTCTTCCAGATCTGCTAGTCAACCAGACTCTTCCAGATCTGCCAGAACTGCCAGTTGGCCAGGATCTGCCAGTCGGCCAGGATCTGCCAGATCCGCCAGTCAGCCAGACTCTTCCAGATCTGCTAGTCAGCCAGACTCTTCCAGATCCGCCAGTCAGCCAGACTCTTCCAGATCCGCCAGTCAGCCAGACTCTTCCAGATCCGCCAGTCAGCCAGACTCTTCCAGATCCGCCAGTCAGCCAGACTCTTCCAGATCTGCCAGTCAACCAGACTCTTCCAGATCTGCCAGTCAACCAGACTCTTCCAGATCTGCCAGTCAACCAGACTCTTCCAGATCTGCCAGTCAACCAGACTCTTCCAGATCTGCTAGTCAACCAGACTCTTCCAGATCTGCCAGAACTGCCAGTTGGCCAGGATCTGCCAGTCGGCCAGGATCCGCCAGTCGGCCAGGATCCGCCAGTCGGCCAGGATCCGCCAGATCCGCCAGTCAGCCAGGATCTGCCAGTCAGCCAGGATCTGCCAGTCAGCCAGGATCTGCTGAGACCACCAGCCAGCCAGGATCTGGTAGATCTATCTACCTGCCTGAGCTTCCTCTCACTCCTGAGCTTCCTCTCACTCCTGAGCTTCCTCTCACTCCTGAGCTTCCTCTCACTCCTGAGCTTCCTCTCACTCCTGAGCTTTCTCTCACTCCCGAGCTTTCTCTCACTCCCGAGCTGTCCTTCAGTCCCGATCTGCTCCTCAGTCCAGTGGGGTTCTGGGTGAGGACTACTAGGCCATGGTCGGCGGCGAGGGTGGACTATCCAGGGACGCGAGGAGAGGGGACTAAGGTATTGACTGAGTGGGGTCCACCTCCCGCGCCAGAGCCGCCACCATGGACAGACGCCCACCCGGACCCTCCCTATTGTTTTGAGGTGCGTTCGGGAGTCCGCACCTTTGGGGGGGGTTCTGTCACGCCCTGGTCGAAGTATTTTGTGTTTATCTTCATGTATTGGGTCAGGCCAGGGTGTGGCATGGGATTTTTGTATTGTGGTGTGTTTTGTCTTGGGGTTTTGGTGTTGGTATTGGGATTGTAGCTTAGTGGGTATCTAGCAAAGTCTATGGCTGTCTGGAGTGGTTCTCAATCAGAGGCAGGTGTTTATCGTTGTCTCTGATTGGGAACCATATTTAGGCAGCCATATTCTTTGAGTTTGTCGTGGGTGATTGTCCTTAGTGTCCTTGTTCCTGTCTATGTGTTAGGTTACACAAGTATAGGCTGTTTCGGTTTTCGTTACGTTTATTGTTTTTGTAGTGTTTGTATTTAGATTCGTGTTACGTTTGTTTATTAAATTATGGATCACAATCTACACGCTGCATTTTGGTCCGATCCTTGTTCCACCTCTTCATCAGAGGAGGAGATAGAAGAGAGCCGTTACAAGACCTGTCCATTTGTGGTGGTGATTATAGAATGTTTGTATAAAACAATCGCCGTAGGTTGCAAGACCTTTCCTACAAAATAAAACATTTAGGGAAGCTCAGCGTTACACCGTGAATGAAATTTAAAAGCAATGTTCCCGCTTCAGCAGAGAATGCATTCACGGTAAACGCTACATATGTCGGCTCGATCGGATATTACCTTTATATTTATATTGCGGAATCTGTAAAGCTGAATCATTACAGATTGCTTAGAGTCCTTAATCTATTATTTAAGGATCACAGAATATTTCATTAGGTTGTGGGAACAGTCTGGTGAGAACATTGTGGGGACATCACAAAAGATATGTTCCCAAAACACAAAACTGTCCAGTTGTACAGATGAGTCTACAATGTTTTTTTTAGGGTGCAAAAAAATATTCACCTGATGTTACAAAAACATTCCACACAAAAACATTCCACACAAAAACATTCCACACAAAAACATTCCACACAAAAATGTCCACACAATAATATTTCTCTCTGATATGTATCTTGTCATATCCCCACAATGTTCCCACAATGTAAATACATGCGTTAGGACATTTTTAAGAAAATAAAACGTGTTCTGGGAATTTTCTTGCAACATCAGGCAACAGTTTTCTGCAACCTAATAGAACGATTGCAATAATTAGCACAAATGGACAGTTTTTGTGTTTGGAAACTCTTTTGGGAATCACACACAACGTTCCCACAACCTAATGAAATATTCTGGGATTTTTTTAAAGAACAGATTAAATGTGTTCTAGGAACCTTCTTGCAATATCAGGTGAATATTACATAGAAACGTTCCATAATCATCACCACGACTGGACAGTTTTTGTTTTATGAGAAAATGTGCAGTGACCTAACAAATGATCTGATGTTTTAGTCTTCCTGTAGGCTCTGGTGAACCACTTCAAACCACAACAACCATTAGGTCAGTGTCAAAAAACAGCCCAGTATTGTACCATACAATGTTTGCAACCCGAGGGGTGTTATTTTGACCGCCTTTCAAGATGAAACTGTAACCTTTACCTGCTGCCAAAATTGTTTTCTCACACCTAAATCTCTCTCACACTCCATCTCTAACACCACACACACACACACGCACGCACACACACACACACACACACACACACACACACACACACGTACCCACCCACATATGCACACACCATTCCTTCTCACACTCTCTCCTCACCCAATGAACCCACCAACACCCATCGCCCACACCAGCTGACCACCCGTACATTTGTGTGTGGGAGGGAGAGAGGGAAAGAGAGGAGGGAGGAAAAATATAAGGAAAAATATAAAATGATGAAGAGGTATTGTGAATCTTGTGAATAAGCGAAAGTCAGGAGGAGGGAGGGACAGGGAGAGAGGGGAAGAGACAGGGAGAGAGTAAGGGACAGGGAGAGAGTGAGCGACAGGGAGAGAGTGAGGGACAGGGAGAGAGGGGAAGAGACAGGGGAAAGTAAGGGACAGGGAGAGAGTGAGGGACAGGGAGAGAGGGAAGGGGGACATGGAGAGAGAATGAGGGACAGGGAGAGAGAGGGAGGGACAGGGAGAGAGTGAGGGACAGGGAGAGAGAGGGAGGGACATGGAGGGAGAGAGGGAGGGACAGGGAGAGAGGGGAAGAGACAGGGAGAGAGTGAGGGACAGGGAGAGAGGGGAAGAGACAGGGAGAAAGTGAGAGACAGGAGAGAGTGAGGGACAGGGAGAGAAGGGAAGAGACAGGGAGAGAGTGAGGGACAGGGAGAGAATGAGGGACAGGGAGAGAGAGTGAGGGACAGGGAGAGAGTGAGGGACAGGGAGAGAGAGTGAGGGACAGGGAGAGAGGGGAAGAGACAGGGAGAGAGGGAGGGACAGGGAGAGAGGGGAAAGACAGGGAGAGAGTGAGGGACAGGGAGAGAGGGGAAGAGACAGGGAGAGAGTGAGGGACAGTGAGAGAGTGAGGGACAGGGAGAAAGGGGAAGAGACAGGGATAAAGTGAGGGACAGGGAGAGAGTGAGGGACAGGGAGAGAGGGGAAGAGACAGGGAGAGAGTGAGGGACAGGGAGAGAGTGAGGGACAGGGAGAGAGAGGGAGGGACAGGGAGAGAGTGAGGGACAGGGAGAGAGGGGAAAGACAGGGAGAGAGTGAGGGACAGGGAGAGAGGGGAAGAGACAGGGAGAAAGTGAGGGACAGGGAGAGAGTGAGGGACAGGGAGAGAAGGGAAGAGACAGGGAGAGAGTGAGGGAGAGAGTGAGGGACAGGGAGAGAGTGAGGGACAGGGAGAGAGGGAAGAGACAGGGAGAGAGTGAGGGACAGGGAGAGAGTGAGGGACAGGGAGAGAGGGGAAAGAGACAGGGAGAGAGTGAGGGACACAGAGAGAGTGAGGGACAGGGAGAGAGGGGAAGAGACAGGGAGAGAGTTTGGGACAGGGTGAGTGTGTGTGTGTGAGATAAGTGGCAATAATGAAGTAACCACAGCGTAAAGTCTCTGAGGAACTGTTAAGATGAGTGTCTGTAACACCCTGTAATTCTGGGCGCCTTAGTCCCTACACTCTACCATTTATATTTCTCTTCTCTCTCTCTCTCTCTCTCTCTCTCTCTCTCTCTCTCTCTCTCTTTCTCTCTCTCTCTCTCTCTCTCCCTCTCTCTCTCTCTCTCTCTCTCTCTCTCTCTCTCTCCCCACAGACCAATGTGGTTTGATGTAGGCAGTAGTGGCATACTCCCTTCTCACTTATGGCTTGAAAGCTAGGTGGAATATCTGTTTGTTCAAGATCTGTGTCTGATCTTAGAAGCCCATTTCTTCACACAGATGAACTACAAAAACCTAGCTACCATGTATTACCATTGGTCTCATCTATCAGAATACATAAGATGGTTGGACAGCTCTCCAGAGGGTTGGACTCCTGAGCTTGGTAGAACAAGAGTATTTTCCCTGAAATGTTTTCGTCAAGTAGTGTTTTTCCTGAAATAGTGACAGCCATTTGTGAGTGTTCTCTGGAGAAACATTAATAATGTTCATTATGGCCATGTGTTTAATATCACTGTGTGTGGGTAGAGGTATAGCTCGCTAGACTAATGGGAATGTTCTGTTGACGTAGTCCAGGTCACACCACAGTCATACATTACACTGTGTATGTTTTCAGCTTCTGTGTTACACCAATCAATAATCTATAACCAACACGAAACCTCTCTACAACCAATATACAACCCACCTGAAAGCTCTCTACAACCAATATACAACCCACCTGAAAGCTCTCTACAACCAATATACAACCCACCTGAAAGCTCTCTACAACCAATATACAACCCACCTGAAAGCTCTCTACAACCAATATACAACCCACCTGAAAGCTCTCTACAACCAATATACAACCCACCTGAAAGCTCTCTACAACCAATATACAACCCACCTGAAAGCTCTCTACAACCAATATACAACCCACCTGAAAGCTCTCTACAACCAATATACAACCCACCTGAAAGCTCTCTACAACCAATATACAACCCACCTGAAAGCTCTCTACAACCAATATACAACCCACCTGAAAGCTCTCTACAACCAATATACAACCCACCTGAAAGCTCTCTACAATCACTCTACAGCCAGTTGCTAGATTATATTCTAAATGTGGGATTGGGAGTAGATGTATGTTAGTAGATGTATTACTATGTGTGATAACGAAAACTTTAGCTGATGATAGGTTTCAGAGTGCTATATGCTGAATCAGCACCTTATTGTGCAGTTGGTTGTTAGCTGAGGGTGTATTGTTTTGTAATAAATTGAAACGTTTAGTAGTGACTCGGTTCTGTTTGTCACAGGATGTATTTTGTGTTGTTACATATTTGAATATGTACATCAGGAAGTGGAATTCTCAGAAACGATTGAAACTTCAACTATTGGCAGTGCAGTATCTGTATCGTTATCTCTCTCTCTCTCCATCTCTCTGTCTCTCTTTATGTCTCTCTCTCTGGGAATGAATAAATGTGTACATCATGAATGTTTCAGCAGGGAGAATGCCCCCTATCTGAAGTGTGTTTATATGTCAGAACCCCTGGGAGGGAGGAGCGAGAGAGGAGAAGGGAAAGAACATGGGGGAGGAAAAGAGGAGAGAAGTGGACAAAGTAAAAGAAGAGAGAGATGGATATGCATGCAGTTTAAGAAAAAGGCAATGTAAGGGAAAATGTGCAAAGGAAGTAGAAAGACGAGAGACAGAATAAGAGACAGAGGGGGAGAGATAAAGAGAGAGAGAGATAAAGAGAGAGGGGAGAGCGAGAGACCGCCTGCTTCTAGTTAGAAACACATTCCCTCAAGTGCCCTTCATCTGCTCTGTCACAAACACACCCCACTTTTCATTGAAAGCACTCCTCTCCTACACACACCCCAGCATTACCCCCCCACACCCCCACCCCAAGCACACACACACACACACACACACACACACACACACACCTGAACAAACAAAGATACAGAGGTGTGCGTTACTGTAATCCTACTGTATATGCTATCCACTGTGTGAAAAGTAAGCAGCTAATTGCATAGATCCCAGCCTGCTTGTCGTATAAACAGTGGCGTGTCAGACATGTAGAGAGCCAGTCCGGGAATCACCATTTTAACACACACCACACACAGCTCAGGTGAGGGGGTGTGTTTGTGTGGGACTAGTATCCATGAAAACCATTCACCAGAGTATAGTGAGATTATAAAAAAGTGAACAGGGACAACTGCTGACATACAGACACACACATGCACGATTAAGCATATGTGGATCCACACAGCAACTCTTATCTGTATCCTCCTGGTCAGAATCAACTCCTAGACCTACTACTCATTCGCATTCTGCATAGGGGCTCATTTGGAAAGAGAGACGGACAGGTGAACAGATATATGGGAAGTCAGCTGTTAACCTTTCCCACACTCTCCATTCAACTTTCCCCCTCTCTCAGATGCAATATGCTCCACCCTCCCCACTCTATTTTATTTCAATGTGCTCTCCATGGCACCCCTCACCCAAACTATCTATTTTTGCCTCTTTCTCTTTTCTCTCTTTCCATCTCTGCCTTTCCGTTCTCCAGTCACTTCATCCTCCACCTTCCTCCCTCTCTGTCTCACACTCTCAGTTAAGACACAGCTTTATTTTATGTGAGACCTTTATAAATTCATTATTTGATCCTACATTCTCTCTCTCTCTCTCTCTCTCTGTCTCTCTCTGTCTCTCTCTGTCTCTCTCTTTCTTTCTTTGATTCTGGGCTGGAGGGCATAGAGAGAGTTAAGTGCTGTGATAGAAAATATCAGAAGCACATCTAAGCAATAAAACATATGAGCCAGTATTGTATGGTATGGTGCCCTATATCTCAAGGCCTTGTTGTTATTGATCAGCTGACATCCACATGGCTGTGTGTGTTTGCTCAGTAACAGCAGATAAAGCTTCTCCTGATCATATCAACACAGAGACTCCAGGTTATATCTGTCTGAGGGGTGGAGTATAGACAATGAACAGTGAAGTGTTCTACATTTTTTACTTTAACCTTTATTTAACTACACAAGTCAGTTAGGAACAAATTATTATTTACAATGATGGCTTACACCGGCCAAAGCCTTAGACCCGGACAACGCTGGGCCAATTGTGCACAGCCAGATGGGACTCCCAATCACGGCCGGATGTGACACAGCCTAGAATCGAACCAGGGTCTGTAGTGATGCCTCTAGCACTGAGATGCAGTGCCTTAGTGCCTTAAAAATTGTAATATCTTACGTTTCACTGAGTCGTGGCTGAACGATGACACCGATAATATAGAGCTGGCAGGATTTTCCATGCACCGGCAGAACAGAGAAGAAGCTATTTGCCAATGTCATGAGATATTGCTCACCTGAGGTACCTTATGATAAGCTGTAGACCACACTACCTACCAAGAGAGTTCTCATCTATATTATTCGTAGCCGTCCATTTACCATCACAGACAAATGCTGGCACTAATACCGCACTCAACCAACTCTATAAGGCCATTAAACAAACAAGAAAATGCTCATCCAGAACCGGCACTCCTAGTGGCCGGGGACTTTAATGCAGGCAAACTTAAATCAGTTATACCATAAATTTTACCAGCATGTCACATGTGCAACCAGAGGGAAAAAATCTCTGGAACACCTTTACTCCACACACAGAGATGCATACAAACAGATCCAACAGCCCCAACAGATCCACAGATGACACAATCTCAATCACACACCACACCGCCCATTCCCACCTGGACAAAAGGAACACCTATGTGAGAATGCTGTTCATCGACTACAGCTCAGCATTCAACCTCATAGTGCCCATGAAGCTCATCATTAAGCTCAGGACCACGGGACTAAACACCTTCCTCTGCAACTAGATCCTGGACGTCCTGGCGGGCCGCCCCCAGGTGGTAAGGATAGGCAGCAACACGTCTGCCACGCTGATCTTCAACACGGTGGCCCCTCAGGGTTGTGTACTTACTCCCCTCCTGTACTCCCTGTTCACCCACGACTGCGTGGCCAAACACGACAACACCATCATTAATTTTGCTGATGAGACAACAGTTGTAGGCCTGATCACCGACAACGATGAGACAGCCTATAGGGAGGAGGTCCGAGAACTGGCCGTGTGGTGCCAGGACAACAACCTCTCCCACAATGTGAGCAAGACAAAGGAGCTGATCATGGACTACAGGAAAAGGCAGGCCGAACAGGCCCCATTAACTTCAACAGGACTGTAGTTGAGCAGGTCGAGAGTTTCAAGTTCTTTGGTCTCCACATCACCAACAAATTATTATGGTTTAAACACACCAAGACAGTAATGAGGAGGGCACGACATTACCTTTTCCCTATCAGGAGACTGAAAAGATTTGGCATGGGTCCCCAGATCAAAAGTTCTACAGCTGCACAATCGAGAGCATCCTGATCGGTTGCATCACCGCTTGGTATGGAAACTGCTTGGCATCTGACCATAAGGTGCTACAGAGGGTAGTGTGTACGGCCCAGTACATCACTGGGGCCAAGCTTCCTGCCATCCTGGACCTATATAATTGGCTGTGTCAGAGGAAAGCCCATCAAATTCTCAGAGACTCCAGTCACCCAAGTCATAGACTGTTTTCTCTGCTACCACACAGCAAACGGTACCGGAGCACCAAGTCTAGGACCAAAAGGCTCCTTAACAGCTTCTAACCCCAAGCCATAAGACTGCTGAGCAATTAATCAAATTGCCACCAGAATAGTAACATTGACCCCCCCATTTGTTTTGTAAACTGCTGCTACTCGCTGTTTATTATCTAAGCATAGTCACTTCATCCCCACCTACATGTACACTGCTGCTACTCGCTGTTTATTATCTATGCATAGTCACTTCACCCCTACCTACATGTACAAATTATCAACTAACCTGTACCACCGCACACTGACTCGGTACCGGTACCCTCTGTATATAGCCTTGTTATTATTACTTATTATTATTTTTTTACTTTAGTTTATTTGGTCAAATTTTCTGTTGGTTAAGGGCTTGTAAGTAGGCATTTCACGGTAAGGTTTACACTTATTGTATTCGGCGCATGTGACAAATAAAGTTTGATTTGATTCGATTTTTTAATAATACATTTATAATAGCATTAAGGCACCTCAAAGTTTTGTGGTTATATGGCCAATATGCCTTGGCTAATGGCCGTACAAAAGTACACCGCATTGTGTCATGCATAAGAACAGCCCTTAGCTGTGGGGTATTGGCCATATACCACACCCACTCATGCCCTTTACTTAAATATATAACAGGGGATGGCAACTAGTTTTGGCCTCCAGCCAATTTGTTCCTGAGTTTGTAGCTAGTCGGTGCGCCAGAACTTAATTAACCTATTAACAAATAGCCTACTAGCTGCCCAATTCAAAGCACTACACTACATATTTAATACGTGGTTAGTGGGCTAATCAATTCATTGACAATAACATATTAATTTTGATCTGATTACATTGTTAAAACCACCTATGTATTCATGAATATGCCTACTTACTCTATAAAAGTATATTCATCTTACCTTATTTTTCCACTGCCAAACCAGTGTGTCTTGTTTGCAAATCTACTGTCGCTGTGTGCAAATAATTACATCTGAGATGTCGTTATGAATCTAAGCATCGGAATTTTACCACCCCAGACATGTGGCCCGAGTCCGACGCAGAAAGGAGGTAGGCCTCTTTAAGGAGTGCATGGTAAAAGTATTGGAAGAAATAGCTACGTCAACATATATATGGATAACGTAATTGCATAATAATCTGTCAAACAGCTAAACCTATACCTCTTATTTCTTAGTGATCCAACAAAACCCTCTTGCTAATTTGTCTACTCAACTTTCAGCACCAGGCGCTGTCCATATTGATTTTAGAAATAGCAACCCACAGTCAAGTGGTGGCTGCATCTCAAATAATATTTTTTCTAATTTATCTAATTATATCCTACTGTCTTTATCATGGACATATTCCCACTAATATTGTAATTAATCTTCACATGCAAGTTTTACACTTTAAAATGTTTTTTTTTTTAAATTTATGTTTATGAATTACGTTCGTTGGATGAATTAGACCAAGGTGCAGCGTGGTTGGTGAACATCTTACTTTATTTAAACACCGAAAAACAAAACAAACAAAAAAACGAACACAAAGTTCTGCAGGCTACACAGCACCTATACAAAATCAAGATCCCACAAACTAAAGGGGGAAAAAAGGCTGCCTAAGTATGATCCCCAATCAGAGACAACGATAGACAGCTGCCTCTGATTGGGAACCATACCAGGCCAAACAAAGAAATAGGAAAACTAGAATGCCCACCCAAATCACACCTAAACCCAACCAAATAGAGAAATATAAAGGCTCTCTAAGGTCAGGGCGTGAAATAATGCTAAATCATTTGACCGCTGTAGGTTGAGATTCTTGTTTCCTAACTTTAAAGACCATATACCCATCACATCCCACATTATGATAATGAAGTCCCCGTGTGTGTAACTCAAATGTGTGTTTGGGTTTGAATTGGGAAGGTGTAAAACATATCAATGAGAGAAGGAAGGCAATCAATCTTATGGTATAGGCTGAAATTCTCTTCAGTTCATGAGCTATCACTCCTCGTGCCATGAAGGAGAAAATAATTCCAGCATTAAACTTTGATTCATTGATTGAATAAAACTATATCAATGCATTTGCATCATGACGCTCATGTGATGGAAAAGTAAAACCAATTCCGATTCAGATTCACTTTTGTCCTACAAGAGGAAATCATACGACTTCTAACACATCACATAGGCCTAAACAACACATACAGGAAACACAACAGGAAACAAACAATAGGAACAGTCAGGCAGATACCTTTCCTACCCTCCTACCCCACCCCATACCTGCCCACATGGGGAATTGTTTATAATAGTGATAGCCCCTGGGATGAATGTCCTCCATTTAATTGTCTGTTTTCTCTGACCTGATGGTCTGGGGTGGAGATCATGTGGCCTGCTCTGCTCTGTATAGTACATTCGTTCAGTAGGTGAGGGGGATCCAATCAGTTCATTTAGATGTTTTTTCATAGTAGGCTCCTCCACTGATATGTAATAGCCTATAGACTTTATTTTAATGCAA
>NC_056434.1:32652156-32742156 GCF_018296145.1 Oncorhynchus tshawytscha | reverse complement strand
CCGTTCATCCTCACCATAATTACCATGCAGGGAACGACAGAGCGGAAAAACGACAACCACGAAAACAAGAGGGAGAGAAGGATAGATAGATGAGTGATACTTCACTTAACCACTGGCAAGTCAGACTCTATCATCTCTGATTACTAACAAACTGACAACAATAGAGAAAAGATAGGACTGTACACTCATACGCATAGCTGATTATGTGGATGCTCTGATAAAGTATTCTATGAAATAAGAGATCGTTCAGTTCCACCTGACTTATACCACACAGTGGAAAAGGTGGATATCTCCCAGAGCTGGGAGATACATAGATACATACAAACATATGGTGCAGAGTGCATAGGCTGTACATAAAATGTTTTATTCAATAATGATCATACCAAACATGCATCTCTCATTTTTAGGAAAAAATAAAGTTATTGCAACTAGATTATGGTTGTGCTCAAAATGTGCTTTATAAAGCCACTACTATACACTATCTAAAAGCAACCAAACAACATCACTGAAATAAGGGTGGCACTTTATCTTGACACACATATTAGACATGAGTCCTGCTATATTTCAACCTATAGCCTATATAGGTCTCAAATAGAAACAACAACATCATATCAATTCTGCTTCTGCTCTTTCTCAATACAAACAGCCACAGAAACCGTTGTCCCTGCCAGACATGCATACAGACAAGTAAACATAAAGAGCAGTTGGTGAGAAGACAGTCAGCATAGAGGATTCTTCTTGTAGAGTAATAGGAGAAATAGGAAAGGAACATGGTATAGTAAATGTCAGACTAAGGTGGACTGACCTTTGTAAGAGAGTTTTAGCCGGGGAACATTGCTCTTTTTCTGCTGGGCTCCAGAGAGAGCCACCACCCCACACAGCAGCACCACCGTGCCCCAGAGAGAGGCCATGATCCAAGGGAGAAAGAGGCCAGACAGGTCCCTGAAGCACCAGTCCTCCAGAAGACAGTAATTCGCAAAGCCTTACCAGAATCTGTCCTAGGTTCAGGGGTTAGGGGTCAGGGGTTCCAGAGACACAGAACCTGCAAAAGCAGCAGGGGTATGGGTCAGTGTCATAAAGGGCCAGCCTAAGGAAGTCAAACAGAACTGAGCCAAACTTAACTAACTGGGACTGAACTGAGCTAAACAGGAACCACACAGCAGACTCACATCACCCCAGTGTTGGAGGTCAGAGGCAGGAGGAGTCCCACCATTCCGATCCCAGGGTCAGTGAGGGGACCTGGGCTAGAGATCAGCCTTGACGTGGTCTCTGCTCCAGCAGTTCTCCAGTGTTGACTTTCTGTATGGTTTTCTATTTTCTCTCTTCGAGCCTCCCCTCGCTTAGAGCTCTGTCTTAAGTTAGTGTAGAAAAACTGGTCCAGTATGTTCCAGTTCCTAATCCAATTAGTTTGGGAAACAGAGTCTTTACTGAGACACTCCTTCTGTAGTTCTCACAAATTCACTATACAGATCCACTATATGTCTTCAACACAGCCCAGCTCAGCCTAGCCCTGTCCACACTGCACACTGCACACAGGGCAAATGAAAGCAGCTGAGGGAGCCAGCACAGCCAGAGGGGGGGAGGCGGGTGGAGCACGGGAAAGTGTGAGAGAGCGAGAGAGCTGCGAGAGTGAAAGAGAGAGGGAAAGAAGGAGGGCAGAGTGAGTAAGAGAGGAGCAGTAAAGCATAGAGAATAGTAGAGCGGAGTGCTTAAATTGAATGCTGTGCTGTAATCGAACGCTGTAACGGAGAGGTTGTGACTGTTTATTTTCTACAATGAGCTCTACTGTTTTACCTCAGATTGCTCTATTCCTCTACGCTTGACCTCTGCTACTCTCCTTCTCCCAATGCTCGGTTCTACCTGGAGAGACCTACCCTATCTTGATATATCGTTGACAGCAGGACTCTATCAGTACCACTACCAGGACATTAGGTCACTGGTATAATGAATAGTAGACATGTCCTTTCCAAATCAGTCAACAGTCTCAATGCTCCACAATAACCATCTGAATGAGTCCCATACAGCCTCTACAGGCCTGGCTAGCTGGACACACCACTGTTACTGTTTCACAGCCAAACACACAATTTACTGGTCAGCCTTGCAAAACAGGGCCAAGGACTTCACTGTCCTTGAAAGAGCGAGAGGTAGCTAGTGCTATTGTAATAAGGACAGATTGCTACGGTAGTTGCAGTGGGCTGTAGGCCAGAAGCTCGGAGAATGGACTCAGCATTAGATTACTGTCCTGTGAAAACATTACCATTAGAATAAAGCTCAGGCCTTATCTGGCTTTAATCAACCATTTATCCCTTAAAACATGTTTCAGATTAGGGGATACAAATGTTTCTACTTATTTACGTTTTACTCTTTGTTGTGTATAGGATTTGTTTTTTGACATTACAAAGCAGTAGTGTCAGTGGATAACATCATGGCATTATGGTGAAATAGAGCTCATTTGGAAAGTATTCAGACCCCTTCTCTTTATCCACATTTTGTTACGTTACAGCTTTATTCTAAAATGGATTAACCTATTTTCCCTCTCATCAATCTACACACAATACTCCATAATTACAAAGTGCATTTTTTAAATATTTTTATAAAAAAACATTTTCAGACCCTTTGCTATGAGATTCTAAATTGAGCTCAGGTGCATCCTGTTTCCATTAATCATCCTTGAGATGTTTCTACATCTTGATTGGAGTCCACCTGTGGTAATTCAATTGATTGGACATTATTTGGAATGGCACACAACTGGCATGGCACCATCATTCCTACAGTGAAGCATGGTGGTGGCAGCATCATGTTGTAGAGATGTTTTTCAGCGGCATGGACTGTGAGACTTGTCAGGATCAAGGGATAGATGAACAGAGCAAAGTACAGAGAGATCCTTGATGAAAACCTGCTCCAGAGCGCTCAGGACCTCAGACTGGGGGCGAAGGTTCACCTTCCAACAAAACAACAATCCTAAGCACACAGCCAATACAACGCAGGAGTGGCTTCGGGACAATTCTCTGATTGTCCTTGAGTGGCCCAGCCCGAGCCCGGAATTCAAAAATCTCTGGAGAGTCCTGAAAATAGCTGTGCAGCGACGCTCCCCATACAACCTGACAGAGCTTTGGAGGATCTGCAGGGAAGAATTGGGGAAAGTCCACAAATACAGGTGGAAGGAAACCTCAATTAGCTACCAACATGTCAGTGCTCAAACTTTATTTGTTTGACAATACAACAGAAGAAATTAAGCGGAATAACATTTACTCTCACGGGTAGCAAAAAAATAACTAGATGAATGCCACGCCCTTACTAAGCCACACCTCCAGTCTTCTAATCTGACCTGGTTGATCATAGCCAGTGGTGGAAAAATTACCCAATGATCATACTTGAGTAAATGTAAAGACACCTTAATAGAAAATGTCTCAAGTAAAAGTGAAAGTCACCCAGTAAAACACTAGGTGAGTAAACGTTGAAAGTATTTGGCTTTAAATACACTTAGGTATCAAAAGTAAATGTAATTGCTAAAATATACTTATGTATCAAAAGTAAAAGTATATATTATTTCACATTCCTTACATTAAGCAAACCAGACAACACAATTTGCTTGTTTTTTAAATTTACAGATATCCAGGGGCACACTCCAACACTAATTTACAATCAAAGCATTTGTGTTTAGTCAGCCCACCAGATCAGAGGCAGTAGGGATGACCAGGGATGATCTTTGAAAAGTGTATGAATAGGAACATTTTCCTGCACTGATAAGCATTCGAAATGTAACGAGTATTTTTGTGTGTCAGGGAAAATGTATAGATTTAAAAAATAACATTATTTTCTTTAGGAATGTAGTAAAGTAAAAGTAAAATTAATCAAAAATATAAATAGTAAAGTACAGATACCCAAAACAACTACTTAAGTAGTACTTTGAAGTATGTTTACTTGAGTACATTACACCACTGATCATTGCTCAATATCCCAACTAACATGTGATCTATCCACTATTTACCCAGCGCTGGGTTGTTTTTAACCCAGCATTTTTTTATGTACAGCATATCTTCTAAATCTATGTACAATAATTATAAACACACAGACACCAGAAGGAAGACCAAATCAAATAATGTTAAGCTAAATAATGTCACTCTATAGGGTCAGCGGGTCCTGACATGTCTGATGTGTTCACATCTGTTCTGACCTGTCTCACACCTCTACTTCCCTTTCCATCTCTAAACCCCTCACCTGTCATTCCTCTATCTCTCCCTCCCTCTATCTCATCCTCCCTCCTTCCTTTTTCCCTCCTCCCTTCCCTCCATCAGCAGTTGTCTGTCTTTTCTCTTCCACCTCTCGATCCCTATCCCCCCTCTTCCCCCTTTTCTCATTTCTCCCTGCAGCAGTTCTAAATCTGTTTCTCTCTCTCCATCTCTGCGAGGTCCCTCTCCTTACAGTCAGACGTTATAATTTATATTAATCATACTGAGATCACTTGGCAGGGCTTGCTATAATCTGCTGCCAATGATTACTGTACTGTACCTAGAGTCAATCTGTAATGGTTAGTTAAAACTTTATTTTGACAAAAAAATGAAATATTAAGGTAAAAGTTCAAGCTGTTATAAATGTGCAAGTACTGGCATATCATTGGAGAGTTGTGTTGAGATGCTGATAAATTACTAAACACCGTAATCCACTGCTGTGAAGGTTTTGTATTTGTGGTACCTAGAACCTAGAGTGTCACACAATGATAGATATGCATGTTCTTGACAAAAAATACATTTTCATAAATGCAGCATTGAACTCTAAATTACCCTAATATTACTTAAATTAAGGACCTTCAAGCCTACCAGGAAATGATTATGTGTGTGGTTGACTGCTTTGAAGCACCAGACATTTCGTTGTAGATTACTCAGTTTCTCTTGTGAGTTCAGCGCATGTCAAACGGTGCACTGTCTGGCTAAAGCAGCAAAATGTTTACTTTGCATTCAAGCAGTCATGTATTTCTAATAACCTATCATTCATCAAGACTTGGTGGCATAGTGGTTACACAATCTCATCGGTGCCCAAAGCGGTCAGCTGACGGTGTGACAACAAAACCTACGCTCTGTGTTGTTCTGAGAACTCAGAAGGACTCTCCTATCCAGGTTTCATAGGAGACTTTATATCCAGCAAGTCATCAATGCGCAATGTCCCACTCCTCAACTGTGCTCTTCGTGTTTTTCATTGTGCTTATCAGGACATCAAAGATCACAGGTTTAAACAACATTATGAAATTGATTAATCATGGTTCATGCTTAGATAGACACATAATGTATGTGTGTATTGTGTGAGTGATTGGCTCCATCACAATGAAAAATGTAATAGATATATACAGTACATATGAAATTAATTTCTGGGAAAGTTTCCACTACAGTAGGGTATACTTCTCAGACACTTGGTGCCTGATCACATAGAGAAATATACCATGCTCTCCATATCGCTCTCTGTCTGACATATATTCCCACACTCACAGTCACACAAGGAAGTTCGAAGAAGTCATCTAGAACACTGTTGTTGTTTTAAGAGCTCACTGAGCTGATCACATGACCTTTTGAACCCAGGTCAAATGGACAGGACCACTGTTTGGTCCATGTACACTGATATAACAGTTACATGAGACATACATATTCCATACCAAAAGTTACCAGACACACTCAATTTCATAGTATCACAATTCAAAGATTAAAGCCTTAACTATCACATACGGTTTTGTTATTTCCCACAACCGTTATTGTTTTCACAAACAAGTGAGGTTAAAACAGGGAAGTTAGAATTAACACTATCAATCAACACACGTAAAAGCCATAAACAGAGAGTCATCAATCATAGACTCATCAAGAGGACTATTCGATCAATCGATTACATTTATTTATAAAGCCCTTCTTATATCAGCTGATGTCACAAAGTGCTGTACAGAAACCCAGCCTAAAATCCCAAGCAGCAAGCAATGCAGGTGTAGAAGCACTGTGGCTAGGAAAAACTCCCTAGAAAGGCCAGAACCTAGGAAGTAACCTAGAGAGGAACCAGTCTATGAGGGGTGGCCAGTCCTCTTCTGGCTGTGCCGGGTAGAGATTATAACAGAACTTGGCCAATTGTCTTTCCTCTTAAAGTGTGTAAAGTGGGACGTCACTCGCTAACAAACATCTGACAGTTAGTAAGCTGTCTCCCTTCTCTAGTGAATGATAATGAGTTCTAGTGTGGATGCTCTGGCCATGACTCAGGACTGATAGAACAGACATAACCCTGAAATCCAAATAATTTCACACCCAATATCAGAATTCTTGACTCTTTTAAACACTGAGCAAGACACTGAATTATGTAGTGGCACAGAATTCTGAATTGAACCAACTCAACATTTGAAATTGCACATCTGGCCATCAGTGGTCTATCCACCACAGAGTGTAACTTTGAATGGAGATGTGTGTTTCAGTAATTATAGTTCTATGTGTCTGGTCTAGACCCAGGGCTGATGGTAGTGACCACTAACATAGCAATGTGTATAATGACCCATTTAGAAACACTGAGAACAGCAGAACTAATCCCCTACTGAAGTGGGTGGAAACATGGTTATGGTGATGTAGATTTGGGGACTGTTCACGCACGCACACGCACGCACGCACACACACACACACACACACACACACACACACACACACACACACACACACACACACACACACACACACACACACACACACACACACACACACACACACACACACACACACACACACACACACACACAGATATAATTTGTAACCTATCATAAGTTTTGCAAGTTTGTAACATATAGTACATTTTGGAAATTCGTAACATTGCACATTTTTACAAATTTATAACATATAATACAAATTGTAATTCAAAACATATCACATGAAATTGGTGATGGACATCCACAAATTAATACATACCACACAAAAAGTAGCATATCATACTAAATGGAGGGTTGCAAATTTACTTACATAATAATATGAAATGCTCTGAGACCAGGTTATGAAGCCAGCCCACTTGAGATTGATAAAACACACTTTGTCATCTCTTGACAACTCTGATTGAAATGTAATTCTATCTAATGGAAGGATATCAGTTTGTTAGAAAAGTAGTGATGGGTGATAGCATAATAAACAAGCTTCAGAAAGCTACAGAGGAAAAAGATAGTTGTGTTTGAAATTCTTCACTGCTAGCATTGACCATTCCATCCTGTTAGGGAATGTATTTAGGACAACTTAAGAGTCCTCCACTCCTCACTCTCCTACTCCCGTCACCTCTTCAACTCTTCTCCATCTCTCAAACCATATCTCCACTCATCTCATTTCATCCCTTTTCTACACCTCTCCTCCTCATGTCTTAACTCTCCCCCTCTTATCTTTCCACCTCTCTCTACTCCTCACCCACCCATCACCCCTCCACTCCTCTCGATCTCCCTCTCTCTATCCTGTTCCATTACCCCTCTCTTCACTTTTCTCTCCATTCCTCTCCTCATTTCTCCACTCCTCTCTCCGGTGCTATCAAATCCCCTGAATCTGACACAAACTTTCACTCTCTCTCCTTCGCTCTCTCCTTCTCTCGGTCACAGTGTCTGATTTCATCTTCACAGCCTTTGTAAACCCCAGAATATTAGCCTCCTCTGCCTTTCATTTGAGCTCCTCTACTGTTCAGAAACACACTGCATTACATTAGTCCAGTTTGTCTTTCAGTCTTCAGATAGTATCCTGTGGGTTTATGGGTTGTCAGAGAGCTACTAAATATAAACTGTCACATCCACTAAATAATGGTGTTAATACAGAGAGGACTTGAAGTGGTCTGACGACCTCAAAGGACTGGAGAGCTTAAAACTCATATATTTCTGGAGTGAGAGGGGGAAGGGTTTGAGTTTATTATGTAGTGGGGTGCTTGTGGTATTGTTAGGGATTGGGTGTTAGTGGAGAGGTTCTGTTGATACCCACTGGGAGTCCGGATAACCCCATCAGAGCTCACTCAGGCCTTTTCAAACAATACCACCTCCATCGCCCCACCCCAAGTCCACACATGCACTCCTAACTCTCAGATCTCTTTTCCCCCACCACACTTAAGACCTGACCCCCATCCAGACCAGCTCTGTTACCCCATCTGACTCAGAATAGCCATCTCTTCTTTTTCCTCCACTCCACTCTCTCCCCTCCCCTCTGTTCTCTCTCCACTCCACTCTCTCCCCTCCCCTCTGTTCTCTCTCCACTCCACTCTCTCCCCTCCCCTCTGTTCTCTCTCCACTCCACTCTCTCTCCTCCCCTCTGTTCTCTCTCCACTCCACTCCACTCTCTCCCCTCCCCTCTGTTCTCTCTCCACTCCACTCTCTCCCCTCCCCTCTGTTCTCTCTCCACTCCACTCTCTCCCCTCCCCTCTGTTCTCTCTCCACTCCACTCTCTCCCCTCCCCTCTGTTCTCTCTCCACTCCACTCTCTCCCCTCCCCTCTGTTCTCTCTCCACTCCACAGGGCTGGGCAACAAGATGTCATGGCCTGACACGGTCTGACTTCAATATACACGTTTGTCCAGGGTGGATAAACATTGAGTTTTGACGGTTAATTACAGTTAAGGTTTGGGATAGTTAAAACAGAAACAACTCAAAGGTTAAGTTTAGGCCAAGGATGTCATTTCCCCCCCCCCCGCATTCGGTTTTCATCGAGGTCCAGTGGGGTGCACTTAAAATGCATTATATTTCGTTGCCGTCAAAATGTTTAATAAAATAGTCCCATGTCCATCACTTTTGGAATTTTCGATGCTCCCTGACTGTCTAGCATTCATTTTTATCACTGTTAGCAAGCTGGACAGAGTGAATAGACTATAAATATACTGTAGGTAATTTTTACAGTTTCGATTTGGTGTTTAGTCATTTCAATGTCAAAAGTCAGTTTTTACCAAAAATAAATACCCCATTAATTCCAATTGGTTAAAATAATAAAAACGAGTGCCTAGCAATGGGATTGAACCCGTGGATTCATCTGTGATTTGTCAGGGAAAGCCTTCCATTTCTGATGTCTATCGGATTCCTGTTCTCTAACTGGCAGGTTTAGCAGAATGAATGACCGATCCTTGAATTAATTGAAATACATCTGAATAATATTTGATTGGAGATGAGTTTGTGTGTGTGTGTGTATATATTTGTGTGTGTGATATACCCGAGAATAAACATATTATCAGGTATGAAGGTAAGGTAACAATGTTTTAATAATTCAACAGGGGCAGGCAATAGACAAGTCAAGACAGGAAGAAGGGTCAGTAAACCAGAGGTGGGGCAATTGTACTGGACGGCAGGCAGGCTCAGGGTAGGCGGAGGTCAATAATCCAGAGGTGGCAAAGGTACAGGTCGGCAGGCAAGCTCAGGGTCAGGGGCAGGCAGAGTGGTCAGGCAGGCAGGCTCAGAGTCAGGACAGGCAAGGGTCAAAACCTGGAGGGTGAGAAAAAAAAGAGACTGGGAAAGCAGGAGCTGAGACACAAAAACACTGGTTGACTTGACAAACAAGACGAATTGGCAACAGACAAACAGAGAACACAGGTAGAAATACACAGGGGATAATGGGGAAGATGGGCGACACCTGGAGGGGGGTGGAGACAATCACAAAGACAGGTGAAACTGATCAGGGTTGAGGAACAGGCAGTGGTTGGAGAAGACCAGCCAGAGCTTGCCGAGGAGTCTTGTTCTGTGCGCAGACTGTGCATGTGGCGACAAACATGGCAACATCCGGAAACATAGTAGGCCACCAAAAGTGTTGTCGCACGAAGGCCAGGGTCCGACGAGAGCCCGGTGATTGTTGATGGAATTTATATGTTTAAATGAATGATTAGAATATTCTACCCTGAAACTATATAATTGTATGTAATTGATTAAAATCATCAATGAAATACATTGGAATCATCAAATTATAATTAATGATGTGTGTAGTCTGTCAGTAAAATTATAATGAATGATGTGTGTAGTTTTAGTCAGAATTAGGGTAAAACAATATATCTGTACAATATGTCTCTGTAGTATCTTAAACACAGACTGTCTGAGCAAGATTCAGTGCCGACCTTGTCTAGGGGCCACTGAGAGATTTGGGAAAGGACAGGGAGTGCTTCTCACGGTCCCTAATCTTTGTCGGCTGGGTATTGATACAGTATGTGCGTAGGATAACTACTGTTTGTGTGCAAATGTATGTGCGTATGAATTCTGTTTTTGTGCAAAAGTATGTGTGTAAGGAGCTAGTATAAATGGAATGGTTTTGTTCAACGAACTTGCGTGGCCGTGAATAAACTTCACCGCGAGAAGCACTTGATTCCCAACATCATAGTTCCTCTCCGTGGTGCTGAGGCGGTGGGAGTAGAAGGCGCAGGGATGCAGCTTAACCGTGGACGTAGCCTGAGGCCAATCCACCACCGCTCTCATCTTCTCGGGATCAATCTGGACACTCCCAGCAGAGATGATGTGGCCCAGAAAGGGAATGGTGGAGCAATGGAACTCACACTTTTCCGCCTTAACAAAAAACTTGTTATCCAGAAGGCGTTGCATAACCTGACGTGGAGCACTTGTTCATCGGGGGAGCTGGAGAAGACGAGGATGTCATCAATGTAGATGAAGACGAACGGTTCAGCATGTCGTGGAGAACTTCATTCACCAGAGTCTGGAACATGGCATGGGCATTGTTGAGGCCAAACGGAATGACCAGATATTTGTAGTGGCCGCTGGCCGTGTTGAAGGCGGTCTTTCACTCGTCCTCTTCTCGTATCCGCACCAGGTGGTAGGCGTTTCGTAGATCCAGCTTGGACAAAACAGTGGCTCCATGGAGTGACTCGAAGGCCGAGGAAATTAGTTGTAGCGGATAACGCATCTTCACAGTAATGTCATTGTCTCCGGTAGTCAATACATGGGTGCAGGGTCTTGTCCTTTTTCTCCACGAAGAAGAAACCTGCGCCAGCGAGAGAGGAAGAGGGATGGTTAAATCCTGTAGCTAGGGAGTCACCAATGTAGGTCTCCATAGCCTTGGTTTCTGGTCCGGACAGAGAGCACAGATGTCCCCGGGGCAGCGTGGTGCTAGGGAGAAAGGCAATCCCGCAGTCATAGGGGTGGTGCGGCGGAAGGGAAGTGGCCCGGGACTTGCTGAACACCTCCCAGAGGTCCTGGTACTCTGCGGGAATGGCAGAGAGGTCCGGGGCAACTTCCGAGCCCCCATAAAGACCTGGGACAGGTTGCGCCGACTTCAGACAATGGGCATGGCAGAACGGACTCCAACCCATGATAGCACCCGTAGACCAGTTGTTGAGGGGATTGTGTCGCTGGAGCCAGGAGAATCCCAAAACCATGGGAATCTGGGAGGGCTTGATGAGCAGAATAGTCTCGCTGTGATTCCCTGACACTTGATGGGAGTGGTGTTATGGGTGGCCCGACCTATAGAGCGCCCATCCAGCACGCGAATGTCCATGTGAATGGAGAGGTGCTGAGTGGGGTTGTTCAGCTCGGAAGCCAGTGTGGCGTCCAAAAAGCTCTCTTCAACCCTTGAGTCAATGAGGACCCGAAGAGATTTGGACTTGTTTCCCCACAGCAGAATAACATGAAAAGGTGTATGAGCAAGGGAAGCAGAGAACTTCTCCATATGGCCCACCAGAGTACTCGCTCCTACCGGTGAGCCTGGTCTTTTACTGGGCAAGAGGACACAAAATGACCAAAAGTCCCGTAATACAGACAGCTCCTTGTGTTGATCCTGTGTTGCCGTTCTGCTGGCGACAGCCCAGCTCTGTCTAGTTGCGTAGGCTCGGGAAACAGTGCCTCGGCCGTCTTCGGTGACTCTCGAGGAAAGTTGGGAACCCTCGGGTGCTCTTGGCAATGGGACCGCTGGGGACTTCTGGGACGACATGGAGGTAAGGTGGAAGCCCTGGGTGTGCGAGCAAAAGCAAATTTCCTCTCCATCCGTAGTTCCCTCAATTGCCCATCGTTGCGGATGATCAAAGCGATGAGGGAGTCAAGATCCATGGGTAAATCCCGAGCAGCAAGCTCGTCCTTAACCTCCTCTGAGACGCCGTGCAGGAACATGTCGAACAGTGCTTCCTGGTTCCACAAACTCTCCGCTGCCAACGTGCGGAAATACACCATATAGTCAGCCACTCTGCGGTCGTCCTGCTGGAGCTGGATTAGCTTTCGGGCAGCTTCTCTCCCAGAGAGCTTGGCATCAAAACCTTCCTCACCTCTCCCACAAACCCCTCCAGATTCACGCACAGGGCCAGCTGTTGTTCCAATATGGTGGTAGCCCATGGTGAGAGCCCTCCCAGACATCAGCGTGATGAGGTAGGCTATCTTGGAGCGATCTGAGGTGAAGGAGGAGGGCTGAAACTCTACAATGATGGCACAATGCCCGACATGTGTTCGGCTCTCCATTAAAGCGTTCCGGGGGTAGTAAACAGGGCTCCCGGGAAGGTGGGGTGGCCAGTGGGGCAGCGCTGCTAGCCGCCAAGTTGCTGAGGGGTGATGGGGTTACCACCGTGGCAGGCTGTCCCCCAGACAACCCACAAAATAGCCCCAGCAGCATGTCCAACGCCCGGGTCTTGGCACTCAGCCAACGTTTGTACCCCCTCCATAAGACGACAAATAAGTTCCTCGTGCCTACCAATGGAGGCTCCTTGGGAGGAGATGATGTTGCGCAGCTGGCCCTGGTCTGCTGGGTAAGTCATGGCCAGTTCGTACTATCAGGTATGAAGGTAAGACCCAGATGCAGACAACGTCGAATTAACAAAAGTTTAATAATCCAACAGGGGCAGGCAATAGACAGGTAAAGGCAGGAAGGGGCCAGAAAACCAGAGGTGGGGCAACGGTACCCGACGGCAGGCAGGCTCAGGGTCAGGGTAGGCAGAGGTCAATGATCCAGAGATGGGGCAAAGGTACAGGTTGGCAGGTAGGCTCAGAGTCAGGACATGCAAGGGTCAAAGCCTGGAGGGCGACTGGGAAAAGCAGGAGCTGAGACACAAAAACGCTGGTTGACTTAACAAACAAGACGAACTGGCAACAGACAAACAGCGAACACAGGTATAAATACACAGGGGATATAATGGGAAAGATGGGCGACACCTGAAGGGGGTGGAGACAATCACAAAGACAGGTGAAACAGATCAGGGCGTGACACATATGAAATAGAGAAGCAGTCTCTCCTGTTTCCACGGATATTCAGTTGCTGATCATGATGAAACGGAAGATTTTGGGGTGGTGAATGGGCATAAATCCCATGGCTCAGGATCTGAAAGTCGTGTATTAAATAGACAGATTAGTCCATGTACTATTTATAAAACAAAAACTGGGGACAGTGTTCTGTCCTCGACATCCATGCAGCCCCACCCTATCTGTCCATGCAGCCAGGGATGTAATGGAGCATAAAACACATACATGCTGTTTATGAACCTGTCACAAACGTTTAAGCTAAATTAGCATTGGTAGGATTAGAGTTTATATTACTCGCTGCCAGTCATCTAAACCAGCGTTTAACATTCTAGCCACTAAATCCCTGGTGGAAGTCCCACCCTTACCTTGCAGGATTAGTAAACTAAAACACAAACTAAAACACATATACACACTCTATGATTCAATACATTCCAGTAAAGTGATATACTGTACAGTAATCTTACCCGTCAGTAGGGAATAGCCTATAGGATTCCTGTTCTCTAACTGGCAGGTTTAGCAGAGCTCTGAGGGTCGCTGTTCTCAGCCTGTTCTTTCTCCACATGAATTTATCATCTGCCATGAATATTTCACTGTGAGTCTACCTGAGTTACACAACCACAAGGATTCACATTGTTCCATGTCTACCTACACAGAGATGACATGAACTGGGATAGGGACATTTACATTTCACCACCGCCGCTGTAACGTTGCCTTGGCTCTGCTGTTGAAGGTTAAGCTCAGGTTTGTTCAATATGATTTACTGTAACACCCTTATCTATCCACAGAACCAGACAGAAATCTAAATATATGTTTTTTTTCATCAATAAACATGGATTTTTGGATGATGTTTTTAGGCCTGCTCCTATATGTATAACACACAGGTCTGATTGGGCATCGTTGGTGTATGTGTGTGTGTTCTGTGGCATTATGTAAGACCAAGAGAAATAGGAACTGAGACTGCTACTTGGTCAGCAGTCTTGTTGTGTACTGAGCCTTGTAAGCTCTTAGAACTCTGTCCTCCATAGTGAACCAGAGTCCTGCTAACAGTCAGTCAGATAGATGTACTTTCCAGACAGGGCTTTTCTCTATCACTGTGAATATGCAGCTGTTGTATACTATCCAGATCCTTAGAAGGTTTCCATGCTATCATGAGACACACCAGACTGACAGTACAGCTTTAGACCTACACCATTATACCGTCTCTGTCCAAGTAACTTCTTAATGCATTCACTTCACTCCAATGTTAGGGTGATCGATCATGAATTGTACAGTTATGTTATTGTTATCAACCATAACATTCGTGTTATCTTTTCCCTCCAAAGGGAATTGTCCTGCCTCACACCTGTTAGTGTGTGATCATGATGAAGTCTATCCCAGACTGCAGACAGTCCTTTCAGCCAGGCCAGATAACCTCTGTTTAGACCTAATACAGTAAAACCTCTGTATGATGCTTATCAACATTGATTCATTGTTCATTCCTAATGGTTAATACATGAACAATCTGATTATGATTCTGTCCCAGCAGAGAAGCCAGGAGCATTGCAGTTGTTCTCTAAATGTATTCACCATTCCTGGAAATTCACAGACCACTGTTTTATTTTCTCCACACAGAGAAACCTAAGCCTACACCCTACCAATAGTACTAAAACATTTGACACTAAAGAGGGACTTCATGTTACGTATAGTTTATCAGTCCCTCAATGATTTGTTGTGATATTTGTGGGCAAACAGATTTTGCTGTGGTAATTCTGACATTTTGCATGGCCATATGCAATGATTTTTTCCAATGCGTTGTGAAAATGCGCTGACAAGGGAATACGTTTGTTGATGTGGCTTGATTGAACCATATTATGCCAGTGATGTAAAGTACTTAACTAAAAACAGTACTACTTAAGTCGTTTTTGGGGGGCATCTGTACTTAACTATTTATAGTTTGACAAATGTTTGTTTTACTTCACTACATTCCCAAAGACAACAATGTACTTTTTACTCCATACATTTCCCTGACACCCAAAACAACTTGTTACATTTTGATTGCTTAGCAGGGCAGGAAATGGTCCAATTCACCCACATATCAAGACAAAATCAGTGATCAACCCTGCTGCCTCTGATCTGGCGTACTAAACACACATGCTTCATTTGCAAATTATGCCTGAGTATTGGAGATGTCTATCCTTAAATGTAAAAAAAAACAAGAAAATGGTGCTGTCTCATTGACTTAATATAAGGAATTTGAAATGATTTACACTTTTACTTTTGACACTTAAGTATATTTAAAACCTAATACTTTCACTCAAGCAATATTTTACTGGGTGACTTTCACTTTAGTGATTTTCTATTAAGGTATCTTTACTTTGTCACGAACTGGCTCAAAGTTCGTAACAAAAGGGAGGCAATGTGGAGACAAGGAATAACAAAATATATTTATTAAATAAAGTAAACTAAATACAATTAACAATGGTGTGTGTAATCAGTAGTGTAAGTGAGTGTTTTGCATGCATAAATGTGATAATGCAGGGTGTAAAGGGGCCAAAGCAAACAACCAAAAGGCCACAAAAATACCACAAATAAATTCTATAAAGGTGTCTACATGGAGAGTCTCCCCAATGAATGGGGAAGAGGTGCATTTATCCTGGGACACACCCTGGCCCAGGTGTGTCCCATGTCGCTGACGACCCTCCCGGCTCCACCCACCGACATCCTATTAAGGAAAACAAGAGCAAAGAGAAAGGGTCGTCACAAATATTACTCAAGTATGACAATTGGTTACTTTTTCTACCACAGTAATATGCAGTAAATGTGCGGCGATTGGTTGAAATTACGAGCCCTCTTTTTGTATTGCTGTGATGTCAGTTTCATGCAATAATATTGCAATTATTTGACTCTTTTATGCAGAAATAGTGCAGTGATTGGTCAATTTTGCAAGCCCTCACATCCTGCTTGTTGTATACATTGGTAGTGTGTGTGTGTGTATATGTACAGTGCCTTGCGAAAGTATTCGCCCCCCTTGAACTTTGCGACCTTTTGCCACATTTCAGGCTTCAAACATGAAGATATAAAACTGTATTTGTTTGTGAAGAATCAACAACAAGTGGGACACAATCATGAAGTGGAACGACATTTATTGGATATTTCAAACTTTTTTAACAAATCAAAAACTGAAAAATTGGGCGTGCAAAATTATTCAGCCCCTTTACTTTCAGTGCAGCAAACTCTCTCCAGAATTTCAGTGAGGATCTCTGAATGATCCAATGTTGACCTAAATGACTAATGATGATAAATACAATCCACCTGTGTGTAATCAAGTCTCCGTATAAATGCACCTGCACTGTGATAGTCTCAGAGGTCCGTTAAAAGCGCAGAGAGCATCATGAAGAACAAGGAACACACCAGGCAGGTCCGAGATACTGTTGTGAAGAAGTTTAAAGCCGGATTTGGATACAAAAAGATTTCCAAGCTTTAAACATCCCAAGGAGCACCGTGCAAGCGATAATATTGAAATGGAAGGAGTATCAGACCACTGCAAATCTACCAAGACCTGGCCGCCCCTCTAAACTTTCAGCTCATACAAGACTGATCAGAGATGCAACCAAGAGGCCCATGATCACTCTGGATGAACTGCAGAGATCTACAGCTGAGGTGGGAGACTCTGTCCATAGGACAACAATCAGTTGTATATTGCACAAATCTGTCCTTTATGGAAGAGTGGCAAGAAGAAAGCCATTTCTTAAAGATATCCATAAAAAGTGTCGTTTAAAGTTTACCACAAGCCACCTGGGAGACACACCAAACTTGTGGAAGAAGGTGCTCTGGTCAGATGAAACCATCACCCTGAACACACCATCCCCACTGTCAAACATGGTGGTGGCAGCATCATGGTTTGGGCCTGCTTTTCTTCAGCAGGGACAGGGAAGATGGTTAAAATTGATGGGGAGATGGATGCCAAATACAGGACCATTCTGGAAGAAAACCTGATGGAGTCTGCAAAATACCTGAGACTGGGACAGCATTTCGCTACACGCGCATTAACATCTGCTAACCATGTGCATGTGACAAATAAAATTTGATTTGATTTGAGATTTGTCTTCCAACAAGACAATGATCCAAAACATAAAGCAAAATCTACAATGGAATGGTTCAAAAATAAACATATCCAGGTGTTAGAATGGCCAAGTCAAAGTCCAGACCTGAATCCAATCGAGAATCTGTGGAAAGAACTGAAAACTGCTGTTCACAAATGCTCTCCATCCAACCTCACTGAGTTCGAGCTGTTTTGCAAGGAGGAATGGGAAAAAATTTCAGTCTCTCGATGTGCAAAACTGATAGAGACATACCCCAAGCGACTTACAGCTGTAATCGCAGCAAAAGGTGGCGCTACAAAGTATTAACTTAAGGGGGCTGAATAATTTTGCACGCCCAATTTTTCAGTTTTTGATTTGTTAAAAAAGTTTGAAATATCCAATAAATGTCGTTCCACTTCATGATTGTGTCCCACTTGTTGTTGATTCTTCACAAAACAATACAGTTTTATATCCTTATGTTTGAAGCCTAAAATGTGGCAAAAGGTCGCAAAGTTCAAGGGGGCCGAATACTTTCGCAAGGCACTGTATATATTAACAGTTGAAGTCCGAAGTTTACATACATTTCAACCACTCCACAAATGTCTTGTAAACAAACCATAGTTTTGGCAAGTCGGTTAGGACATCTAGTTTGTGCATGACACAAGTAATTTCTCCAACAATTGTTTACAGACAGATTATTTCACTTATCATTTGAGTCAATTGCAGGTGTACCTGCAGATGCCTTTCAAGGCCTACCTTCAAGCTCAATGCCTCTTTGCTTGACATCATCAGAAAGTCAAAAGAAATCAGACAATACCTCAGAAAAAAATTGGAGACCTCCATATGTCTGCTTCATCCTTGGGAAAATTTTCCAAACACCTGAAGGTACCATGTTCATCTGCACAAACAAAGGTACGCAAGTATAAACACTATGGGACCACGCAGCCGTCATACCGCTCAGGAAGGAGACACGTTATGTCTCCTAGAGGTGAACGTACTTTGGTGTGAAAAGTGCAAATCAATCCCAGAACAACAGCAAAGGACCTTGAGAAGATGCTGGAGGAAACAGGTACAAAAGTATCTATATCCACAGTAAAACAAGTCCTATATCGTCATAACCTGAAAGGCCGCTCAGCAAGGAAGAAACCACTGCTCCAAAACCGCCATGAAAAAACAGACTACGGTTTGCAACTGCACATGGGGACAAAGATCGTCATTTTTGGAGAAACGTCCTCTGGTCTGATGAAACAAAAATAGAAATGTTTAGCCATAGTGAACATTGTATGTTTGGAGGAAAAAGGGGGAGGCTTGCAAGCCGAAGAACACCATCCCAACCGTGAAGCGCGGGGGTGGCAGCATCATGTTGTGGGGGTGCTTTGCTGCAGGAGGGACTGGTGCACTTCACAAAATAGCTGGCTTCATGAGGAAGGAAAATTATGTGGTTATATTAAAGCAACATCTCAAGACATCAGTCAGCTTGGTCGCAAATGGGTCTTCCAAATGGAAAATGACCCCAAACACACTTCTAAAGTTGTGGCAAAATGGCTTAAGGACAACAAAGTCAAGGTATTGGAGTGGCCATCACAAAGGCCTGACCTCAATCCTATAAAAAATTTGTGGGCAGAACTGAAAAAGCATGTGCGAGCAAGGAGGCCTACAAACCTGACTCAGTTACACCAGCTCTGTCAGGAGGAATGGACCAAAATTCACCCAACTTATTGTGGGAAGCTTGTGGAAGGCTACCCGAAATGTTTGATCAAGATAAACAATTTAAAGGCAACGCTACCAAATTCTAATTGAGTGTATGTAAACTTCTGACCCACTGGGAATGTGATGAAAGAAATAAAAGCTGAAATAAATAATTCTCTCTATTATTATTCTGACATTTAACATTCTTAAAATTAAGTGGTGATCGTAACTGACCTAAAACAGGGAATACTAACTAGGTTTAAATGTCAGGAATTGTGAAAAACTGAGTTTAAAAGTATTTGGCTAAGGTGTATGTAAACTTAAACTGTGTATATACAGTGGGGAAAACAAATATTGATACACTGTCGATTTTGCAGTTTTTCCTACTTACAAAGTATGTAGAGGTCTGTCATTTTTATCATAGGTACACTTCAACTGTGAGAGACGGAATCTAAAACAAAAATCCAGAAAATCACATTGTATGATTTTTAAGTAATTAATTTGCATTTTATTGCATGACATAAGTATTTGATACATCAGAAAAGCCGAACTTAATATTTGGTACAGAAACAAAAGAATAAGAGAATAAATGGAAACCGCCACAGTCCCGTATGGAGCAAACACTGCAGGAAAATAATAACCCACAACCAACATGGGGAAAACAGGCTACCTAAGTATGATTCTCAATCAGAGACAACGATCGACAGCTGCCTCTGATTGAGAACCATACCAGGAACCATACACAGAAATACAACACAGAAAAAATAACATAGACTACCCACCCCTACTCACGCCGGGACCAAACTAACACAAAGACATAATAAAGGAACTAAGGTCAGAACGTGACATTGAAGATGCGCATGCTCATCCCCTGAACCATTCCACGTATCTATTTTCAAAGAATAAAGCTAAGAATGTTAAGAACTTAATAATTAAAAACACTATAAATATATGGAAGAAAATTAAATGTATTCTACAAGAAGCAACATCACTCCCTAAAAACACAACATTATGGAACAATCCTTGGTTAGGTTTTCAGAGTTCACAGATAAATTGGTCCAAATGGAAAACTAAAGGCATAGAAACTGTAAATGACTTGTTAACCAGATATGTTTTCCCCTGACAGAATTAAAAAGCAATTTTAGACTGACCAATGGTTGGAACATAACTAACAAATTTACTGTAAATGTACACCTAATCCAATATAAACTAATGTATAGAATGTATTATACAAAATTCTAAATTCACAAATTCTACAGCACAATGGCAGAGTCATGTCTTAAGTGTAAAATTAACAATGACTACATGCTTTCTAGGAATGTTATACAGTCCAAAAGTTATGAATGGAGCTAGAAAGTTGTCTGTCAGAAGTATTACAATGTAAATGTACTTTTAATCCGTCTTTCTGCATATTTCGAGACATGGCATATGGGGGTGTAGTGAGATACCCAATGGGCTGGACGATCATCTTCTCAACACTTATTTTGAAAAAAACATTTTTTAAATGTGGAAATCTATCAATCTGCCACAATTAACACAACAGAAAAATTGCATGATTTATTATTGAAATATTTAAATTGCATGATTTATTATTGAAATATTTAAATGGCATGGGCGACAGAGAAAAACAAATTGCTTAAATTTAAGTCCAGGCACTAGGGACGGGGGTGCGATCATGCAGGTCTGGACAGATGAGATGTAGTTGTTGTTTGTGTGTGTCTGTAAGTTGTTGTTCGAACGTGTATGTTGGTATTTGGTGTGAGGAAAAGAAGGTGGAAAAAAAGTAGATACATTTTTTTTATCATAGCCAGTGCATTCCCAGCCACCGACCTCACCGCAGGTCACTGCTTTAGAGTGACAAATGTGATGAGAGGACGAGATAGGGAATAGAAAAGCAGAGAAACAGAGAGAGATAATGGATACTGAGAGAGAGAGAGAGAATAGAGAGAAAGAGAACATATCAATGAGGATGACTGTAATCTGGAGTGAACACATTGTTTGATCTATGCAGGCAGGGAGAGGAGAAGAGGCATGCTGTGTCAGATGTCTGCAGCGTGTCGAACAGAGCTATAAATTACAACAAGCTGTTGTTTCCTGCCGAAGGACCAATTAGTCTGAGCTCTGTGTTTTTATCAACCTCCCTGGGGCTACAGGTAGCTCTGAGTGTGCTCAGGGGGACAGATGTGGAGTTAACACTGGATTATATATGTTTATGTCACAGCACTGAAGGATGTCTATGTCAACATTGAGGAGAGGAGAGGAAAGGAGATGTCATCTCAGTCCTGGTGAGCTACAGACTCTGTCGTTATATCTTTCACAGCGTGTTCACTCTACCCTACAAAAAAAGTCATTACCGAAGGTAAATGCGCCTTTGAGGCTTGTAGTGAATCGTGTTCCTCCCAGTGTTCCTCTCCTGAGGACCAACGTGTTGAGAGATGTTCAGCTGTAGACAGGGATAACTCAACACTCTCAACACTAACACTAACTAATGACTCTGGACTGTCCCCAGTCCTCTCCATTCCTCCTCTGTAGCTCTGGATGATTTGGAGGTGCTATTCTAGTTCAGTATGGACAGCTAGGCCCAAACTATAGGACCAAGGTTAGTGGAGATTGTCAGGGCTGTGTGTATTAGTGTTCTGTAAGGAGGTGTATATCAGGGGGAGAAGGGGAGTGAAACCCACTGATCCTTTTCGTTTGATCTCAGCGTAACATTACAGACAGCTGGTAAATAACATGACAGACCAATCAGCACCCAGACTGTAATCAGGGTTCCTCTAGCCTGCACTGAGGTGGGAGCAGTGTTGGGGTCATTACTCAAAAAAAGTCATATTAACTTTTACTCGTTACTTCGTTCAAAAATAATGAATTGCTTTACTTTACTCCCTGGGAAAAGTACTTTGTTACACAAGTCGTTATATTACTTTGGCGTTACACCCCAAAAAGTTGCGCGTCCTCACTCAATGCGAACTGTCATCGGTATTTTGCTGAATATCTGTCTGAAAGAGGGCGATTCTACCATGGAAAATAGGCAGCATTTTCTCTATTACATTACAGGCCTACAGTCATATTAGCAGCAGTGGTCAGGTCTTGGGGGTCTTTCGGTATGAGTTTTGTGTTGGCTTGTTGCCTTTACAGGTGCTTCAAAAGATTGGAAGTCGTGTTTCTAGCAGTGTGGAGGTGTTTTACAGATAAATTATTGTCATTTTCTCCAAATCAAAGTAATATGAGTACTTCCACACTGAGAAAGTCAATGTTTTAGAAGCTCCTGCCATTTTTCATCTCCCTCACCAAAGCAGTTAGTAGTCGTGCGTGCACGTGTAAACAGGAACTTGGTGAGAGGATGAAAACCATTAGAATCTGGGATGGGGAGATTTTTTAAATATTTTGCTCATAGCATAAGCATAGCCTATCCTCCCCTCCCCTAATCAAGGCTGGTTTAGCAGCTTTGCATAGGTGCATCTTGTTATCCTGGCCATGCATTAGCCAAGTAGCCTATATGAAGAAAGTGGTTTTAAATTATCTACTAAATCTGTTTGAAGAATTGTGGAGGTTTTTGCACTCATTATTCACAATTCACATACCTGCATACTTAATTTTGCTTGTTCAAGTAGGCTATCCATCCACATTTTCAAAGAGCAGCCATCATCCGATTACCAAAGACGTGCTGCTCCAAACTATTCAGTCCTCCTATAATGCCATATCAACGGTGGATTATTTTGAGAATGTGCCTCGCACATGGGCAACAATACATTTGACAGGAGCCTAGTATTTTGTATAGACGTGCAAAAGTTATACTTAAAGACCTGTAGGTCTACCTGTTGAACGATAGATGTGATGAAATTATAGATGTGATTTATTGGAACAATAGACGTGATTTATTATATAATGCTTCTGACCCCATCTAATTTAGAAATACACTACCGTTAAAAAGTTTAAGGTCATTTTTGTCCATTAAAATCACATCAAATTGATCAGAAATACAGTGTAGACATTGTTAATGTTGTAAATGACTATTGTAGCTGGAAACGGCTGATTTTTTATGGAATATCTACATAGGCGTACAGAGGCCCATTATCAGGAACCATCACTCCTGTGTTCCAATGGCACATTGTGTTAGCTAATCGAGTTTATCATTTTAAAAGGCTTTTTAAAAGGCTTTTTTTTTAAAGGCTGATCATTAGAAAACCCTTTTTGCAATTATGTTAGCACAGCTGAAAACGGTTGTCCTGATTAAAGAAGCAATAAAACTGGCCTTGTTTAGACTAGTTGAGGATCTGGAGCATCAGCATTTGTGGTTTAGATTACAGGCTCAAAATGGCCAAAAACAAATACCTTTCTTCTGAAACTCGTCAGTCTATTCTTGTTCTGGGAAATGAAGGCTATGCCATGCGAGAAATTGCCAAGAAACTGAAGATCTTGTACAACGCTGTGTACTACTCCCTTCACAGAACAGCGAACACTGGCTCTAACCGGAATAGAAAGAGGAGTGGGAGGCCCCGGTGCACAATTGAGCAAGAGGACAAGTACATTAGAGTGTCTAGGTTGAGAAACAGATGCCTCACAAGTCCTCAACTGACAGCTTAATTAAATTGTACCCGCATATTCCGGAGCATGAAACGACACAGGGAATGTTCAAGGTGCTGTGTGGCTAAATTGTTGAAAAACAGATTACATGCACAGATTAGGCTCCATCTATGGTGGATGGCGGGCAGGCCTATGCACTTTAGTTATGAATGGGTATCCCTCTGCCACATGGAGTTATTGTATGATATGACAAGAGAGCAACTGGAGGCAAAAGAGCTGAGCACAGAACTCAGAGATATACTGCAGCAGTCAACTGGGAACTCTGGACAAAAAATTACCAGTCATCCAACTCGAAATTCCAACTTGAGCTCCAGAGCTCCAACTTTCCGACCTGAAGATCACAGATGTATTGATTTGACCACATATTTTTCAGTTTCCAGCTGTCTTGAAAACATTGAAGATTTCCCAGTTCACAGTTTCCAGTTGTTTTGAACTCAGCATTAATGCTAAAATGGAGACGGCAAGGTATTCCCTTTGAGTCAGGAGTCAAAACTCCCCACATTAAACGTATGTCATGGAGAGTTGAGAAGACAATCAGAAATACTGTTAGAATGTTTTTCAATTGCCTGCCATAGTCCCCCCCAAAAAAGTAAACATTGGATGTTAATGACATTTTTTTTCACATGGTCAAGGTGTGGTTGTGGGAATACGTGCTTTACATGTGGTGAGATGTCTCCCAAACTACCTCCTGAGGTATTGGGGGAGATATTGCTTAAAAATAGATTTGAATCTAGATCCGTCTCCTTACACTACACAAGTATCTCTACTGGACAGCCCCCACACCACTAGAGGGATATCTTCAGCCACCAACTTACCATCCTGAGACAAGGCCGAGTATAGCCCACAAAGATCTCCGCCATGGCACAACCCAAGGGGGGCGCCAACCCAGACAGGAAGATCACATCAGTGACTCAACCCACTCAAGTGACGCACCCCTCCTAGGGACGGCATGAAAGTAAGCCAGTAACAGCTCCTGTAATAGGGTTAGAGACAGAGAATCCCAGTGGAAAGAGGGGAACTGGCCAGGCATTTAATCTTGCTTATTGCAACTTTTGGCATGTCCATAGTTCAGACATAGCAGACACAATTACATTTACAGTAGGCCTAGCCCATATATTGGTGCAAATGCTATGTTTATACACTGAGCAAAAATATAAATACAACGTGTAAAGTGTTGGTCCCATGTTTCATGAGCTGAAATAAAAGATCCCAGAAATGTTCCATATGCACAAAAAGCTTATTTCTCTCAAATGTTGTGCACAATTTTGTTTACATCCCTTTTAGTGAGCATTTCTCATTTGCCAAGATAATCCCTCCACCTGACAGGTGTGGCATATCAAGAAGCTAATGAAACAGCAAGGTCATTACATAGGTGCACCTTCGGCTCGGGACAATAAAAGTCCACCCTAAAATGTGCAGTTCTGTCACACAACACAATGCCACCGATGTCTCACATTTTGAGAGAGCATGACATTGGCATGCTGAATGCAGGAATGTCTACCAGAGCTGTTGTTAGAGAGTTGAATGCTAATTTCTCTGCCAAACGCTGAGAAATATGTTTAAGAGAATTTGGCAGTACGTCTAACTGGCCTCACAACTGCAGACAACGTGTAATCATCCCAGCCCAGGATCTCTCACATCCAGCTTCTTCACCTGCAGGATCATCTGAGGCTTCTTACAATGTGAACTGAAAACATTTTCAAAATATTTAGCAAAGATGGGATAGGCTTACATACATTTTGTTATTTTGTTTCTATAGACTATAACGGACTAACATTGGATTGGTGTTGATGACAACACAATACATAAAAGACTGTACATACACAACCTGAAGCAACCACAAATGTGACTGACAGGCTCGATTCGGTCTTATGTAGCAAACATTTGAAATTGTGTTTTTCATATTGGATAAAAGTAGAGACTCAGAGCTCGAAAATTTTAAATCACACACTGCAGTTGAGGAACAATGGGAAAGTAATTCTGCTTTGAAAGTTGATAAACTTGTAACCTCTCTTTTGAGAAAATGTCTCTTGAATGTTTTGTTACCGAGTGGAAAGCTCTTTCTTTGTCTACACACATTCAGCATCATTCACACCCTCTTAAGTTTGGCCTCACCCATCTCTTTAAGGATTCACATGTGAGGCTATGTGCTAAACAACCAAAGATTTCAAGACTAAAGGCTTACATATACTACGGGTGTGTTCATACATTTAATCTGGAGTGCCAGAGTGTGCTCTAGAGAGCATTGTCAGATAGTCCGCTCATAAATTCTGAGCGTTTTGGTCTCGGAGCGTTCGGAGCGCACACTGGATGCTCTGGCCTAGGAGAAGGGTTGATCTGAGCGTTCAGAGCGCACACTGGATGCTCTGGCCTAGGAGAAGGGTTGATCTGAGCGTCTCAGAGCGCACACTGGATGCTCTGGCCTAGGAGAAGGGTTGATCTGAGCGTTCGGAGCGCACACTGGATGCTCTGGCCTAGGAGAAGGGTTGATCTGAGCGTTCAGAGCGCACACTGGATGCTCTGGCCTAGGAGAAGGGTTGATCTGAGCGTTCAGAGCGCACACTGGATGCTCTGGCCTAGGAGAAGGGTTGATCTGAGCGTTCGGAGCGCACACTGGATGCTCTGGCCTAGGAGAAGGGTTGATCTGAGCGTTCGGAGCGCACACTGGATGCTCTGGCCTAGGAGAAGGGTTGATCTGAGCGTTCGGAGCGCACACTGGATGCTTTGGCCTAGGAGAAGGGTTGATCTGAGCGTTCAGAGCGCACACTGGATGCTCTGGCCTAGGAGAAGGGTTGATCTGAGCGTTCAGAGCGCACACTGGATGCTCTGGCCTAGGAGAAGGGTTGATCTGAGCGTTCGGAGCGCACACTGGATGCTCTGGCCTAGGAGAAGGGTTGATCTGAGCGTTCAGAGCGCACACTGGATGCTCTGGCCTAGGAGAAGGGTTGATCCGAGCATTCTCACCTAACAACAACAGTCAAGCACCCAAGCTAACTGGCTGACGTTGGCTAGCTACTGCCAGACACAAATGAGAGAACAGCTCACTCTGACCATTTTACTCGACCTAGCAGTGCTGGTTAGGCTCTTTTTATGTTATCCAGAGTGTTGGTGAATGCAACTGTGCTGCAACAACTGAATTACAATTTTTGGCCAAATTTGACTTTTACTGACACTAGCCATATTCATAGGGTGTTGAGTGTTCGTAAATTTGTCAGTTACTCAGCACAAAACACCAGTCTCAACATCAACAGTGTAGAGGCGACTCCAGGATGCTGGCTTTCTAGGCAGAGTTCCTCTGTCCAGTGTCTGTGTTCTTTTGCCCATCTTAATCTTTTCTTTTCATTGGCCAGTCTAAGATATGGCTTTTTCTTTGCAACTCTGCCTAGAACGCCAGCATCCCGGAGTCGCCTCTTCACTGTTGACGTTGAGACTGGTGACATTGAGTGTTTTGCGGGTATAATTTAATGAAGCTGCCAGTTGAAGACTTGTGAGGCATCTGTTTCTCAAACTAGACACTCTAATGTACTTGTCCTCTTGCTCAGACTGAGACTCTCCAATACAAACCAACATGGCAGAGTTATGTGCATCCTTTCAAGTACACCCTCCTCATTACCCTGTGGTGAGTTATTCACAATTTTCGATTAACAAATAAGGTTTATATGTAAGATGGTTAAATAAATAGCAAAATGATTGATTATTATTAGATTATTATTTGTGCCCTGGTCCTATAAGAGCTCTTTTTCACTTCCCACGCGCCGGGTTGTGACAATAAATGTATTGTATAGTGTGTGTGTGGCAGGCTTACAATGAAGGCAAAAAAAAGCATTTGAGAGTGTGCTGACCCTGGTGCTAGAGGGGGTACACAGCTGGAGGTTGAATGTCTGAAGGGGTACAGGACTATTAAAAGTTTGGGAAGAGCCCGGCAGTATGCTCTCAATGGCGCATCTGTAGTAGTTTGTGAGGGTCATAGGGGGTCATAGGGGCCAAGCCAAATTTCTTCAGCCTCCTGAGATTGAAGAGTCACTGTTGCGTCTTCTTCACCACACTGTTCGTGTGAATGGATCATTTCAGGTTGTCACCCTCTCCACTGTGGTCTCGTCGATGTGGATGGGGGCGTGCGCTCTCTGCTGTTGCCTGAAGTCCACGATAAGCTCCTCCATTTTGTTGACGTTGAAGGACAAGTTATTTTCCTGGTACCATTCCTCCGGGCCTTCACCTCCTCCATGTAGGCTGTTGTGTCGTTTTTGGTCATCAGGCCTACCAGTGTTGTCGTCAGCAAACTTGAATATAATATGCCGGAGATAAGGCTCCCGAAACAAAGAGTGCAGAAACCCTCCACTACCAGTAGAGAGTGAAGGGCTATTATTGTTATGGTATGACCCCCTTAGCTGGAGTATCAATAACTGCTGGGCTTTATGGCTCAGTGAGAAAAGCTGTTACCTGGAAGGAGAAGACAAACACTCCTTCTCTGATTAAAGAGCTGATAACCACAACTACTTTCACCATGATGGGGTGAAGCACAAGAGGGAGGCATCAGTCACTGTGAAAACAGATTTGGAGCAGAGGAGAGTAGAGGATGTGTAGAGAGAGGAGAGACGAGCTGCGGGCATCAGTATTGTGTAACTATGCAGGATATGGGCCCAGCTGTCCTTTCAAGCAAAAGCTCATGCCCAGAAACTCCTACCCTCTGTGCCCAGTAACTCACGCTACATTAGCCAGGCTTCTCTCTCTGCCAAGCCCCAGGCACACAGCAGAGTTACAGTAACACTCTGTCCAACTGCAAAACTGTCCCATTCGCCCACCCTAAACCCAGAACAAATCACTTCCAGTGACTGACAAGGGAAGTGGTTTCTCATTTGGTAGGAGTATTACTGTGTTGTTCTGCTTACCTGGTTCTCACAAAATGCCCATCCACCATTCCGCCTTCATCTTCTACACCCTTTCCCACTCTCGCTTTCCCTTTGCCCTTCCTGAACCCTCTACCTCTCTTATCCCTCTACCTCCCCCTTTCCATGACACATTCATTCACTGGTGGTTTTCTGCCCATATAGGGCTAAGGGTCAGAGGTCAGGCTGGAGTGAGAGGGGGAGTGGGCATGGCTGGGAGCTTAGCTGGGTGACATGGACAGCAGGGTTGGCACTGCGCCACAGCAAAGTCTTGCAGAGGCGCACTTTGAAGATGCAGGCCTGATTGCTTCTGCCAAATGTATGGCCCGAAACCAGAAATAACTTTCGCTGTTAGTAAATTAGCTGCTCCTCTCTGTCTGCGTGCACTCTGCATGCACTCTGCTCATGGTGCTCTGAGTATATGAGTATCCATAGCAATGGCTCCGCTTAGGCTGCTCTGCTTAATGAAGAGACACGAGAGAGCAGTACTTTTCACTCTAAACTTCAACAAAACTCAAGGAACATTACTATTTTTCTGTGAAATAATCGCTCAGGTCTTCTTATTTGATGAGGTTGAAGCACTTCTGACACCATGTTATGATCTTAGTGAGATATGACTGTACTGCGCACCAGAGCACATGCAAATGGCTCAGCTTCAAAATGTTAGTGATCTATTTAGTGATACCTGAGCCCTGCCTGCACCCTTTTTATTGATGAAAATAGCAGAGCTCTATTACACTTATAGTCTCATTCTGTCTGCTCTATATTGCATATGGCTCAGAGGACACACAGTCTGCAGACCAAGCTCAGCTTCAGTAGGCACCAAACGTGAGGAGGGACTCGCTGAACTTGTCCAACAGCATACACTCATTTTGGAAATTAATTTTGTCATAAAAGAGACCTAGAAGTCTTCATGGGAGCCAACTGTTCTCATTCAGTTTCATTCAGTTCCATTCAGTTGGGAGGAGTTCCCTTTGGCAACCTGATTAACCATCCACATCGCTCTGGCCAAACGGCATGTAAACCTGCATTTCTTCAGAATGAGTCGTCAGGCAACGATTTGGCTACCATTGTAGATAGACATCATCAAAATCTTTAACCAGTCACCATTTTACTTCACTTAAACGTCAAAACATTGGTAGCCAAGGTTTCTTCTCACTTAGGCTCAAGGAATACAATGTAGGGTATTTTTTTCTATTCCCCAACATCTAGTTCTAGTCTGTGACAGGCATAAATGGGTCAAGACTCCTTGGGTTTACATTCTTGTCATTTGGCACATACTCTTATCAAGAGCAACTTATAGTAGTGAGTGCATACATTTTCAAACTGGTCCCCAGTGGGAATCAAACCCACATTGCAAGCACCATGCTCTACCAACTGAGCTACACAGGACTAGGCACTGCCAAAACAGTGTCCTAGGCATGTGATGGGACCTCAGCTACCTTCCAGAGGTCTCCCTGAATATGTTTGCTGGAAATTGTGAATTGAGCCTAGATCCAAACCTCATTAAGGATGGTCATGCAAACAACCACTGTTGACTTGCATGTTCACTGTTTATTTTGAGGTGGATATGCAAAATAACAAGGATTTAAAAAGCAAATTGATTAAAAATTAAAACCACATGGATTTTGTTTGAACAAAGGCTGTGCCCAACTAATGTCCCTACAGTACTTTGTCCTACCGGTGACCAGGCTACCACCATTCCCCCAGAGTGTATTTTACTGCCCTCAGAACCTCCTGTAGGGATGGAAGTCTGCCCTATAACTGGGAGGGTTGGGATTTAATGAGACACTAAGAGCTTCCTCAGTCAGTCACTGTGGATGAATAAAAACCTAATAGGGGCCCCCAGGCTATATGTTTGGGTCGTTCCACGAAATGAGTGCCTTTTGCATCTCTTTTATATTTTAAGTAGAAATTGTGCCCCAATATTTAGAAGCCTGTAATATTAAGAGACTACATGGAGAATTCAATAAATGTCTTTTTTTTCTATGAATAATGGCTTGCTAATGTGTCCCTACTTCAACCCTGAGATTTCAACCAACTTAATCTTTAAATGTCTCCAAGTCTCACCATCATTGTAAAGCCCTAGTTATTTTGTTGCTTTGACAAAGTCATTTCTGAAGATATTTTATTTATTTCATGTGACTAGTGTCTCATTTACGTCTGTCTGTCCCTCATTCTAAGGTCAACCCTGTTTTGTGAACTAAACTGTCATTTTAATATGGTGAAACTATTCCTTTTCAAATACCTTTTTCAAAGGAAACATTCAACATTGAACATGGAACTATGGCAAATCATCCTGTAAAAGCAGGTGAGATGGTTATACAATATTTAGCCATTTTCTGGTGTTTTTTTGCTGGAAAAATGAGCGGGTCGAGCATAATTCGTCAACTCTGTTACCAGTGGTGTAAAGTACTTAAATAAAAATACTATAAAGTACTAACTAAGTATTTTTTTTTTGGGGGGGGGTATCTGTACTTTACTTTACTATTTATTTTTTTGACAACTTTATACTTTTACTCCCCTACATTCCTAGAGAAAATATGCATTCTTTACTCCGTATATTTTCTCTGACACCCAAAAGTACTAGGTACATTTTGAATGCTTTGCAGGACAGAAGATTTAGCCAATTCACACACTTATCAAGAGAACATCCATGGTCATCCCTACTGCCTCTGATCTGGAGGACTCACTAAACAGAAATGCTTGTGAATTATTTCTGAGTGTTGGAGTGTGCCCCTGGCTATCAGTAAAATAATAAAACAAGAACATAGTGCCGTCTGGTTTTCTTAATATAAGGAATGTGAAATAATTTAGACTTTTACTTTTGATACTTAAGTATCTTTTTCCATTTCCATTTACTTTGATACTTAAGTATAGTTAAAACCAAATACCTTTAGACTTTTACTCAGGTAGTATTTTCCTGGGTGACTTTTACTTTTACTTTTACTTGAGTCATTTTCTAATAAGGTATCTTTGCATTTACTGAAGTATGACAATTGTGTACTTTTTCCACCACTGCCTTTTACCCATAGATAGACAGACTAGAAATGGTTTACTAAAACATTTACTTTTTTTTTGTGATTAGTTGCCACTCCCTTTTGCACACTACAAGCTTCTGTTCCCCCTGTCACAGGGGGACATTTAAGATTAAATGTTCCACCCTGTTGCTTCAGTTGGCACTTAATAGGGGCCGGCAGTTAGCCTAGCGGTTAAGAGCTTTGGGCCAGTAACAGTAAGGTCACTAGTTCGTAATCCCCGAGCTGACTAGTTGAAAAATCTGCCGATGTGCCTTTGAGCAAGGGACTTAACCCTAGTTGCTCTGCTGACTAAAATGTAAATAGGCTTACTATAAACATTTATTTATTTGACCTATTGAGTTGGGAAAATGTTTTTATGAATTGGAATCTGTGCTCTTTTTTACAGAATGTTAAAATTAGGTGAAATTACAAGTTTTTTTTTTTTTACCAAGTTACACTTCTCAAAAGGCAGAACAATCAATTTCATGTGGTCACTGAGGACCCCACCCCACTACACAACACTATGGCATGCTGTCAACACACCTGCATCCCACCACTCCAGAAACTACACCCCAACACTATCCAACTTTCCCTGTGTCTCCCTGTGTCTACCTCATCACCCACCCGTTACTCCACCCCCTATAAATACTAAATTATGACTTCAACTCACAAAGGCTTGACTAAGAGTACCTTAGGCTAGAAAGACATTGACTAATCTGAGTTAAGAGTAAATTCCATCATTTAGAAGTACCAATAACATTGGTAGAATAAAGGACACAAAATTGGTTTTAAAATTATAATAAGTAAATTGTTCCTGTTAATGTTAATCTGTAATTAAAAAATAAAAATAAAAATGTCAAGTTTTTTACCACTTTTCAACACCAAGATTAGAGCAAGAGAAAAGAGTTGGCAGTGATGTGTGAATGAGAGTATCAGACAACACAATTCAAAATGTCTTAATTAATTAGAGCTACGTTCATTAACTTTATTTTAATTACTTGCTCCTCGAGAGCTTGACTCATTACACAGATGATAATAGCTGATATGCATCACCTTTTAGAGAAGTTTCTCAAATAATTTTTGCAGTTTGTCCAACACACATGCTTTTTCATTGTCCATCATAAACTCTCAGGCCTAGTTTCCCAATTAATCCTGGCTAAAAAGGAGCATACGGTATTCAATGAAGATTCCTTAATCTGGGTCCCAGAAACTAGTTCATACAGTCTGTAGAAACAGCATTTCTCTTGTCCCAGAGACATCAAAAGACAGATCTTGATTGAACCCTCACAGCCTCTCTGCTTTGTCTATCACACAGCTGAGTGGAGAGGGCCAGAGATCCGCCAGATTACATTTCTGGATCACAGAGCAGAGCTAGGGGTGAAAGAGAGATCACTCAGGGTGAGGTAAGGTGAGGCATTCACCCATCACTCTTTTACCCCCCAATGCACACACACCGACCTGGGTTTTGGTAGACAGTCCCCCTGTCTGAGTCTCCTGGCCCAGGATGCCACTGGTTGAGGTGTGTGCGTGCATGCGTGAGTGCGTGTGTGTGTGTACATATGTGGGGTGTGTGTTAGGGAATGCTGGATAAGAGGAGTCATAGAGGGGCAAGCCCGGATGCCCTGTTTCTCCACACTCCCTGCACCTCCTGAATAGACAGAATATGATACGTTGTTACAGTTTGCAAACAGGGGCGTCCAGGGGGAGAGAAGGGAGAGGAGGTACACCTGACGGGTCACAAAGCATGAACAGACAGAGGGATTACAGAGGGGGAGCAGGGGAGGGAGGGGAGCAGAGGATGGAGGGGGAGCAGAGGAGGGGAGGAATGGTAGAAGGACGGGAGGGAGAGATGAGGGGATGGAGAGGAGGAGCTGATGGATACAAAGAGCAAAATAGAAAAGGGAGATTAGGTGGAGTATATGGAGAGAGGAGGAATGCACAGAGTAAACCCTACAGTTAGAACCAGTGGATAACAAAGAGGCACGTGCCACTTCTACTAATCTACTAATCCACTGATGATGTCTCTGAAAGGAAGGCCCCACTGAAGGTATTCTACAATCAATTCTCTTTTTTTGTAATTATTATATATGATTCCCACAATACAGCCATTTTCACATAAGCATCTGACGGTGAACAGGGCACAATACCACATACACCCCAAATCCAAATGAAAGCCCCACCCTCCATACATCTAATGTATGTAAGTCTCAAGATGCAGATCAGAAGCCCAGATCTTATAACGAGCTTGATAGGATCAGAAGAAACCCATGGTGTCATTGTGTTGACTTCTGAGCAGAGCGTTGAAACATGGAGGAATTCACCGTACAACCATTACTCTGAGACAGTGTCGAGAGGGAAACCTGAGCCTTTGAGCAGGGTGTTGGCGTGCGTGCGTGTGAAGGGATATCCTCTGAGATAACGTTGGAGATAGCGGCTGCCAGAGAGGCAGGAGGTTAACGGTGCTAAATGAGGCTGAATGTATCATCATAATCCATCAATCAAATGTTATTTATCACATGCTTCGTAAACAACAGGTTTAGACTAGCAGTGAAATGCTTACGGGCCCATCCCAACAACACAGAGAGAAAACATTTGAAAAAATAGAAATAATAACAACACATGAAAAAATACACAATGCGTAATTATAACTTGGCTATAGACATGGGGTACCAGTATCGAGGCGAGTAATTGAGGTAGATATGTACATATAGGTAGGGATAAAAGGAATAGTTAACAGGATAGATCATTAACAGTAGCAGAAGCGTATGTGATGAGTCAAAAGAGTTAGAGTTAAATGGCTCAATGAGAATAGTTAAATAGTTAACCAATAGCAACCCGGACTAACTATTTAGCAGTCTTATGGCTTCAGGGGAAGAAGTTGTTAAGGGCCATGTTGGTTCCAGACTTTGTGCAATGGTACCGCTTGTTGTGCAGAGGCAGAGACAACAGTCTATGACTTGGGTGGCTGGAGTCTTTGACAATATTTAGGGCGTTCCTCTGACACCACCTGGTATAGAGGTCCTGGATGGCAGGGAGCTCGGTCCCAGTGATGTACTGGGCCGAACACAATAACCTCCGTATCGCCTTATGGTCGGATGCCAAGCATGTTGCCAAATCAAGTGGTGATGCAGCCAGTCAAGATGCTCTCAATGATGGAGCAACACAACACAACAACACAACAAAATGTGGAAAAAGTCAAGGGGTAATGTCAATGTGGAATTATGTTTTTCTATTTTTTTTTAGAAATAAATTATCAACTGAAATGTCTTGAGTCAATAAATATTCAACCCGTTTGTTATGGCAAGCCTAAATAATTTCAGGAGTAAAAATGTGCCTAACAAGTCACACAAAAAGTTGCATGGACTAACTCTGTCTGCAATAATAGTGGTTTACATGATTTGTGAATGATTACCTCATCTTTGTACTCCACACATTCATTATCTGTAAGGTCCCTCAGTCGAGCATTGAATTTCAAACACAGATTCCACCACAAAGACAAGAAAGGTTTTCCAATGCCTCACAAAGAAGGTAGATGGGTACATTTTTTAAAAAGCAGACATTGAATATCCCTTTGAGCATGGTAAAGTTATTAATTACACTTTGGATGGTCTATCAATACACCCAGTCATTTCAAACCACTCAGGGATTTCACCAAACCACTCAGGGATTTGAGGCCAATGGTGACTTTAAAACAGTTACAAAGTTTAATGGCCGTGATAGGAGAAAACTGAGGATGGATCAACAACATTGTAGTTATGCCACAATACTAACCTAATTGACAGTGTGAAAAGAAGGAAGCCTGTACAAAATATTCCAAAACATGTATCCTGTTCGTAATAAGGCACTGAAGTAATACAGAAAAATATTTGCCAAAGCAATGCATTTTTTTGTCCTGAATACAAAGTGTTATGTTTGGGGAAGATCCAATACAACACAGTACTGAGTACCACTCTCCAAAATTTCAAGCATAGTGGTGGCTGCATCATGTTATAGGCATGCTTGTATTCGTTAAGGACTGGGGAGTGTTTCAGGATAAAAAGGAAAGGGACTGGACTTAAGCACAGGCACAATCGTAGAGGAATACCTGGTTCAGTCTGCTTTCCACCAGACATTGGGAGATGAATTCACCTTTCAGTAGGACAATAATCTAAAACACAAGGCCAAATCTAGACTGGAGTTGATTACCAAGAAGACAGTGAATATTTCTGTGTCCGAGTTACAGTTTTGACTTAAATCCACTTGAAAATCTATGGAAATCATTGAAAATGGCTGTCCAGCAATGATAAACAACGAGTTTGACAGAGCTTGAAGAATTTAGAAAATTTCAAATAAGGTGGCGCCGGAGAACAAGGCTGACATTTTACGTATTCCTAACCAATTGTGTTTTTTAGATTTTTTTCTTTGTTGTTTGTAACTTATTTTTTAACATATTTTGTACATAATGTTGCCGCTACCATTTCTTATGACCGAAAATAACGTCTGGGCATCAGAAGTCCGATTTCTCACCATGGACTGGTAGAATCCTTTTTTTCCTATAACGAGTCCGACGAGCCCGACGTGAATGAAATCCTGCTCTCCCAGGAACAGGCCCAGATCTCCGTCTTTTGCATGAAGAGAAGGCAGAGAAAATGGGGCCAGAGGGCAGGCTGCATTCTGAGAATTCATAGGCGATCGAATAAACCCCCACTTCCTTCCATTCTGCTAGCAAACGTGTAATCTTTGGAAAATTAAATCGAAGACCTACATGGAAGGATTAAACTATCAACGGGACATTCAAAACTGTAATATCTTATGCTTCACGGAGTCGTGGCTGAGCGAATACATTATCAACATACAGTTGACAATCCCTGACAATCCCTGACATTTAATCCTAGTAAAAATGCCCTGTTTTAGGTCAGTTAGGATCACCACTTTATTTTAAGAATGTGAAATGTCAGAATATTAGTAGAAAGAATGATTTATTTCAGCTTTTATTTCTTTCATCACATTCCCAGTCGGTGAGAAGTTTACATACACTCAATTAGTATTTGGTAGCATTGTCTTGAAATTGTTTAACTTGGGTCAATTGTTTCGGGTAGCCTTCCACAAGCTTCCCACAATAAGTTGGATGAATTTCTGCCCATTCCTCCTGAAAGAGCTGGTGTAACTGAGTCAGGTTTGTAAGCCTCCTTGCTCGCACACGCTTTTTCAGTTCTGCCCACAAATTTTCTCTAGGATGAGGTCAGGGCTTTGTGATGGCCACTCCAATACATTGACTCCGTAAGCCATTTTGCCACAACTTTGGAAGTATGCTTGTCGTTATTGTTCATTTGGAAGACCCATTTGCGCCCAAGCTTTAACTTTCTGACTGATGTCTTGACATGTTGCTTCAATATATCCACATCATTTTCCCACCTCATGATGCCATCTATTTTGGCAAGTGCACCAGTCCCTCCTGCAGCAAAGCACCCCCACAAACATGATGCTATCATCCCTGTGCTTCATGGTCGGAATGGTGTTCTTCGGCTTGCAAGCGTCCCCCTTTTTCCACCAAACATAACAACGGTCATTATGGCCAAACAGTTCTATTTTTCTTTACATCAGACCAGAGGACATTTCTCCAAAAAGTTTGATCTTTGTCCCCATGTGCCGTAGTCTGGCTTTTTAATGGCGGTTTTGGAGCACTGTCTTCTTCCTTGCTGAGTGGCCTTTCAGGTTATGTCGATATAGGACTCCTTTTACAGAATATATAGATACTTTTGTACCTTGAAGTCTTGGCTAATTTCTTTAGATTTTCCCATGATGTCAAGCAAAGAGGCACTGAGTTTGAAGGTAGGCCTTGAAATACATAATCAAATACATACATCATCAATTTGCTTATCAGAACTTCTAACGCCATGACATAATTTTCTGGAATTTTCCAAGCTGTTTCCAAGCTGTTTGAAGGCACAGTCAACTTAGTTTATGTAAACTTCTGACCCACTGGAATTGTGATACAGTGAAATTTAAGTGAAATAATCTGTCTGTAAACAATTGTTGGAAAAATGAATTGTGTCATGCACAACCTAGATGTCCTAACCGACTTGCAAAACCTATAGTTTGTTAACAAGAAATTTGTGGAGTGGTTGAAAACAAGTTTAATGACTCCAACTTAAGTGTATGTAAACTTCTGACTTCAACTGTAAGTATTACAGACTGGGTCTGGGAGAGTTGGAAAATGTAATTGAAGACAATTGCCAGCTGGTCAGCGCATGCTCTGACTACATATCCTGGTAATTTGTCTTGGCCCGCGGCCTTGTGAATGTTAACCTGTTTAAAGTTGACGTCGACCTCCGAACACCGCCCGAACAAGGAGAGGGACCGACTTCAGCGGAAATCGTGACACTCTCGTTTGTTTTTCAACAGGACAATGACTCCAGGCTGTGTAAGGGCTATTTTACCAAGAAGGAGAGTGATAGAGTACTGCATCAGATGACCTGGCCTCCACAATTACCTGACTTCAACCCAATTGAGATGGTTTGGGATGAGTTGGACCGCAGTGTGAAGGAAAAGCAGCCAACAAGTGCTCAGCATATGTGGGAACTCCTTCAAGACCGTTGGAAAAACATTCCAGGTGAAGCTGGTTGAAAGTATGCCAAGAGTGTGCAAAGCTGTCCTGAAGGCAAAGGGTGGCTACTTTAAAGAATTCAAAATATAAATATATTTTGATTTGTTAAACACTTTTTTGGTTACTACATGATTCCATATGTGTTATTTCATAGTTTTGATGTCTTCACAATTTTTTTAGAATTTAGAATCTAGTAAAAATTAAGAACAACCCTTGAATGAGTAGGTGTGTCCAAACTTTTGACTGGTACTCTATATTATCCATGTCTTTGTTCAGACAGGACTTCAGTTCTTCAGGTCCCGTTGATAGGATAGCCTCGAATGGAGCTCATCCAGTTTGTTCTCTAGTTATTATATGTGCACCAATAGAATGGAGGGTAGAGGTAGTTTATTTACTTGCCGACGTAGTCGACGTAGTCTCGTAAGGGATCCCGCTCGTTTGCTTTTCTTGCGTCTTTTCGTGTTCCGAGTCCGAAGGATTAGGGCCTGGTCCAGAATGAGCAGAACATTCATAGCTGCTGACTCGTTGAAGTAGAAATCTTCATCCAAATCGAGGTTAGCAATCAAATACACAAAATAGCATAATTAGTCAGGAGCCTGTAAAACAGCAGCTATTCATCACGAGAATCACTGTTGAGTTGTTTGGTAATATTTTCCCTCATACAAAGGACTACATTATTCCACTTCACATTGACACGCTATATTCACTTTAACTAACTGAATGTAAAGTCAGATATGTAGATTAACCTGCCCAAACCACATCTGAAAGCATTTCTCTAACATCCTAGCTGAGGTCAGGAAATCCCAGTGCTGTTGCTGAAAGTGCATTAATTCATCTGGGGTGTTAACAAAGAGCCTACTAATAAAATACATATTCAACTGTCAGCAAACATTTCATAGGAATTCTCATTCCTGAGGGAAACCATAACAACCACTTAGTAGTGTGGGCTAGCTCAGTCATCCCAGTGACAGGTCTATGGGGGAGGAAACTGGTAGCAGGTTTTAGGGGAGGGGTCCAGAGGCTCAATTACGCCTGTGTTTGCTGTTCATAACACACTGTGTGTGAAGTGGTGTAATGAGAGGAAATAGACATAAGTGACTCCATGCTTTCTGCTTTCGCTGTATAATGTTGAATGAAGGCTGATGATGGCCACACTTCCTGAGCATTTAGCTATCTGAGCTAGACTATATCCTAGATAGAGAGAGTTGTGGCCAACGTTTTACAGTACACCAACTACAGAGATAAATGTTCTATCTGTGAGAGAAGTGTTGTGTCTTTCTTAGAAAACTAGATCATGTTGTACAGAGTTTGTTTGGTCAGTTAGCAGAGTAGTTTTAGTTTGAACCTTTCCTCACCTAATTTCTATGTGGGAGTGGTCAACTAGTGAAACCCTGAGACTAAGCCTAACAGACCATGTGTCTATGGCTGTTCAACACTGGACTGTGTTCAAACCCTGAACATTAACTAATGCATCGAATTGGAACCCTTAACAAATTACACTTACCGCAAAGTCTCTCGCTCTCGATGGGGGCAGCTGTGAGAGATCTATTTTTGCCTTTTTTTGGGCCCCGGCACTCCATCAGTGTGTTTTCGTGTGTCTGCGTCCATATCTGTGTTTGTGTGTATGTTAGAGCGGGCTCATAGAGGCATGAGCCACTGTCAGCACCTATAACCTCAGTAGGCTCTACCACATGGCAGGAGTATAAATAATCTCACACTGCTTATTTAGACAATTACACTAGGCTACTTTTCATAACTATTAATTATACATGTGCAAGATGGGTGAAGAGAGAGGACCACAGCAACTATTACGCATAACCACATGTTATTAGGAGGAGGGGTTGGACTCAAGTCGGTGAAAAAGGGCAGTTATTTGAAAACATATAGGTCCATTATAATTCATTCTCTTTTTTTAACCCAAAATAATAATCCCCCCCAAAATGTATAATAATAAACCATATACACTATAAATACAAAAGTATATGAACACTCCTTCAAATTAGTGGATCCTGCTATTTCATCCACACCAGATTCTGACAGGTGTATAAAATAGAGCACACAGCCATGCAATCTTCATAGACAAACATTGGCAGTAGAATGACCTTACCGAAGAGCTCAGTGACTTTCAATGTGGCCATGTCATAGGATGCCACCTTTCCAACAAGTCCATTTATCCTATTTCTGACCTGATAGAGCTGCCCTGGTCAACTGTAAGTGCTGTTATTGTGAAGTGTAAACAACTCAGAGCAACAATGGCTCAGCGGCGAAGTGGAAGGCCACACAAGCTCACAGAACGGGACCGCCGAGTGCTGAAGCGCATAGCGCGTAACAATCGTCTGTCCTCGGTTGCAACACTCACTATCGAGTTCCAAACTGCCTCAGGAAGCAAAGTCAGCACAATAACTGTTCGTCAGGAGCTTCATGAAATGGGTTTCCATGGCCGAGCAGCTGCACACAAGTCTAAGATCACCATGTGCAATGCCAAGCGTTGGCTGGAAAGGTGTAAAGTTCACCTCCTCTTGGACTCTGGATCAGTCAAAACAAGTTCTCTGATGCATAACGTTTCACCATCTGGTTCAACGGATGAATCTAGATTTGGCTGTAAAGTTTGGTGGAGGAGGAATAATGGTCTGGGGCTGTTTTTATTGGTTTTGGCTAGGTCCGTTAGTTCCAGTGAAGAGAAAGCACAACGGTACATCATACAATGACAATCTAGGCAATTCTTTGCTTCCAACTTTGTGGCAACAGTTTGGGGGAAGCCCTTTCTCCCATGCACAAAGTGAGGTCCATACAGAGATAGTTTGTCGAGATCGGTATGGAAAAACTTGACTGGCCTGCACAGAGCCCTGACCTCAACCCCATCGAATAGCTTTGGGATGAATTGGAACACACACTGCGAGCCAGGCCTAATCGCTCAACATCAGTCCCCCACCTCACTAATGCTTTTGTGGCTGAATGGAAGCAAGTCCCCGCAGCAATGTTCCAACATCTTGTAGAAAGCCTTCCCAGAAGAGTGGAGGCTGTTATAGAAGCAAAGGGGGGACCAACTCCATATTAATGCCCATGATTTTGGAATGAGATGTTTGACGAGCTCGTTTCCAAATACTTTTGGACAAATATTGTATTCCTTTATTTCAATAATAAATGGACTTACAGACCTGTCGACTGATTATTCAACTTCTGTACTGGTTACTAGTGCCAGCAGCTGGTTGCATTGACCAACTAAACAAGACCAAAGCGTGAAAGCATGGGCTCATAGAGACTTTCACAGTAAAGAACCAGTTTTATTGACAACACATTTATTCAGTAATTAGTGTGAACAACCTCTTTAAAGTCTCCAGTGAAGATGAATCGGGGTGCCTACTAGGGAATTTGTGATTGAGCTGAGTCATCTGGGCCAGAACCATGTAGTCATCTGGACGCCAACCTTAAAATGTCTGCTCAGGTTACACCTCAAAGAACACCAGTCACTCACTACTGGCATCTAGGTTACACATGGAGGGGACTGGGGCACAGAAGTGTTTGTGTGTGCGTGCATGCGTTTGTGTGTCTTCAACAGATCTCAGACTGCTATATGGAAACAAATCGATAAGGTTATCCCAATAATATTTTAATTACTTTTTGTCTGGTGGTTCAAACGAGTTATGAAAAGAGTTAATTTCACAGTGAATTTTCAAAGTTGAAAATCACTGTTAGCCTGCCTTACTAATAATGCCTAGTAGGTATCGAATCCAGAGAGTACACACAATGCATACTTTTACTCCTTACACAAGGAGTTAACCATACATACAGTGCAGCAGTCCTATCGCCACTAACCCCACTTGCTTCCAGATGTCCACCATTGTTCCTGTACCCAAGAAAGCGAAGGCAACTGAACTAAATGACAATCGCCGCGTAGCACTCACATCTGTCATCATGAAGTGCTTTGAGAGGCTAATTAAGGATCATATCAAATCCACCTTACCCAACACCCTAGACCTACTACAATTCGCATACCACCCCAACAGATCCACGGACGACGCAATCGCCATTGCGCTGGACACACTGTCCTATCCCACCTGGACAAGTGAAGTGCCTAAGTAAGAATACTGTTCATTGACTACAGCTCAGCCTTCAACACCATAGTGCCCTCCAAGCTCATCACTAAGCTCAGGGCCCTGGTTTTCGACCCTGCCCTGTGGAGCTGGGTCCTAGACTTCCTGACTGGCTGCCGACTAGAGTTGAAGGTAGGCAACAACACCTCCACCACACTGATCCTCAGCACGGGAGCCCCACAGGAGTGCATGTTCAACCCCCTTCTGTACTTCCTGTTCCCCTATGACTGAGTGGCCATGCACATCTCCAACTCAATTATCAAGTTGATTAATCTACGCTGCAACATAGAGAATGCTGCTCTATGCGCTCTACATAGAGTCATTGATTACTGGTCACTTGATTACTATTTACATACTGTTTTACCCACTTTATATGACCATTATATACTGTCATGGATCATCCTATATAATTACTTCTATTTTAAAGTGTCCAAACAGTTCTATTTCTCATTCATCAGACCAGAGGACATTTCTACAGAAAGTACAATATTTGTCCCCATGTGCAGTTGCAAACTGTAATCTGTTTTTTTTATGGCGGTTTTGGAGCAGTGGCTTCTTCCTTGCTGAGTGGCCTTTCAGGTTCTGTCGATATAGGACTCGTTTTACTGTGGATATAGATACTTTTGTACCTGTTTCCTCCATCATCTTCAGAAGATCCTATGCTGTTGTTCTGTGATTGATTTGCACTTTCGCACCAGAGTACGTATATCTCTAAGAGACACAGCGCGTCTCCTTCCTGAGCGGTATGACGGCTGCGTGGTCCCATGGTGTTTATACTTGCGTACTATTGTTTGTACAGATGAACTTGGTACTTTCAGGCATTTGGAAATTGCTCCCAAGGATGAACCAGACTTGTGACTTGTGGAGGTCTACAATTTTTATTCTGAGGTCTTGGCTGATTTCTTTTGATTTTCCTATGATGTCAAGCAAAGAGGCACTGAGTTTGAAGGTAGGCCTTGAAATACATCAATTCTTTCTCTCTTTCTTTCTCTCTCTCGGAGGACCTGAGCCCTATGACCATGCCCCAGGACTACCTGGCATGATGACTCCTTGCTGTACCCAGTCCACCTAGCCGTGCTGCTGCTCCAGTTTCAACTGTTCTGCCTGCGGCTATGGAATCCTGACCTGCTCACCGGACGTGCTACCTGTCCCAGATCTGCTGTTTTCAACTCTCTAGAGACAGCAGGAGTGGTAGAGATACTCTTAATGATCAGCTATGAAAAGCCATCTGACATTTACTCCTGAGGTGCTGACTTGCTGCACCCTCGACAACTACTCTGATTATTATTATTTGACCATGCTGGTCATTTATGAACATTTGAACATCTTGGCCATGTTCTGTTATAATCTCCACCCGGCACATCCAGAAGAGGACTGGCCACCCCTCATAGCCTGGTTCCTCTATAGGTTTCTTCCTAGGTTTTGGCCTTCTAGGGAGTTTTTCCTAGCCACCGTGCTTCTACACCTGCATTGCTTGCTTGTTTGGGGTTTTAGGCTGGGTTTCTGTACAGCACTTTGAGATATCAGCTGATGTACAAAGGGCTATATAAATACATTTGATTTGATTTGATTTGAGGTACACCTCCAACGGACTCAAATGATGTCAATTAGCCTAACAGAACTTCTAAAGCCATGACATACTTTTCTGGAATTTTCCAAGCTGTTTAAAGGCACAGTCAACTTAGCGTATGTAAACTTCTGACCCACTGGAATTGTGATACAGTGCATTTTAAGTGAAATAATCTGTCTATGAATAATTGTTGGATTAATTACTTGTGTCATGAACAAAGTAGATGTCCTAACCGACTTGCCAAAACTATAGTTTGTTAACAAGAAATTGGTGGAGTGGTTGAAAAACAATTTTTAATGACTCCAACTTAAGTGTATGTAAACTTCCGACTTCAATTGTGAAAATGTATAGACCGGACTCTGACATTGCTCATTCTGATATTTCTTACTTTCTTCTTTTTTTTGTTACTTTTTGTATGATGTGTGTATTGTTTTGTATTACTAGGTATTACTGCACTGTTGGAGCTAGAAACACAATCATTTCGCTGCACCTGTGATAACATATGCAAATCACTGTACACAACCAATTAACCTTTATTTGATTTGCCATGGTAGATGGCGATTATTTACAGTGCGCTTTGACCTGGAGAGATATTTTCCACCACTCTGTTGTAAAACGTATATAATCTGCATCTATGGTATATGTACATTACTGTCTCCCAGGTGTCTTGGCATCGTTTACACATCTGACATTACGCCCACAACATAATGTAATAGTAAACCACTCTAACACTGTGACTAAGACAGAATCACTGAACTGCTGACCCTGATACTGGGGAGAAAACACAATAAGCCTCTATTGAAACCTACAACAATACACAGTCTTACAATATACTCTGTGGTCATCAACAGTATCTTTTTAAATTGTATTAAAATATTACTCATTAGCTCAACACAAAGGTTTTTACATACAGTGTGATCTCGCTCCATTCTATCGATGACAGAACAATCTCTGTACAGATTCTCTCATGAGTATGTGTGTATGCTTGCGCTTGTGTGTGTTCAGTTCTTTTAACAATAGTGTAGAGTAGCATCAGTAACAGTTTGATGTGTAGTGTGAGCCTTAGTGGGCAGAGAGAACCCTCCTCTCTATACTTTGTACAACCTGCTCCTCTGATCAATAGTTGCTTTACATACACAATCTCTGTGTCCCTCTCCCCAGAGCTGAGGGTATATGTGTTGCAGCGTATGTGAAGCCTGAGGGGGTTTTCCTCCACCTGGGAGAATAGTAAATACGTCACCGGGTATAGAGGCAGAAGGGAAAAGGGGCTGTGGCTGGTTGGCACAACCCTATAGACACCGAGCATGTCTGTGCATATGTGCCTGTGTGTGTGTGCATGTGTTTGCTTGTGTGTGTGGAATTACATAGGGAGGGAGGGAGGGAGGGAGGGAGGGAGGGAGGGAGGGAGGGAGGGAGGGAGGGAGGGAGGGAGGGAGGGAGGGAGGGAGGGAGGGAGGGAGGGAGGGAGGGAGGGAGGGAGGGAGGGTAACAGCTGTGTAAATCCATCCCTGTGGAGAGGATGAGCCTAGGCACGAACATCACTCCATGAAGGAGGAATACACACCTCACCCTACAGTATGTGTGTCTGTGTGTGCATGTGCATACAGCACCAGTCAAAGGTTTGGACACACCCACTGATTCCAGAGTTTTTCTTTATTTTTACTATTTTCTAAATTGTAGAATATCAAAACTATGAAAAATTACATATGGAAAAAAAGTGTTAAACAATTCAAAATATATTTTATATGTATAATCCTCAACCCTTACCTTAACCATCCTTAATTATTGGAAATTTGACAAATGGCAGATTCTGTAGTGAGACTCTGACAGCTTGTTGATGTTTATTTTATTTATTTTTTCACCTTTATTTAACCAGGTAGGATGTGCCTTGGGCATTGCCGAAAATGTGCTGTGTGAATAGTTGCATTGTGTTTCAGAGCTGTGGTGACTGTAGTGTATGAGTAATAATGATGGTGAATACTGTTTAGTGGAGATGAGTTACACACACATGGACATTATACTGAGTATCTCTATGGGCTGCGGTTTCTGTAATGACCTATTCAGGCATGAAATTCCCACTCTGGGAATATTGATACCGTGTGTGTGTGTGTGTGTGTGTTTGTGTGTGTGTGTGTTGGGACCAATTATGTATATTAACCCTGGATTGCTGATGCTATGTATTGGCCATTGAGAGGTTCTAAAGCCACCGGTCTGCAATTTTGGCACTCCCCAGTAGGAGCAGTCTTCCAGAGGAATGTACATGTATTTAAATATTTGTTGGTTGTAGTGGGGACAGTAACATTAATACTCTAAGGATAATTACATTTTTTAAATGTATGTTTTATATTTAGCTCACATAATATCATTTTACAGTTTGCATTAAAGGGTATGTAATATAAGAAACGTGTCAGAAACTAATGTAGACACTAATAAATGCATTTATGTAGCCTCCAATATATTTTTTACAATGCAGGTGTCACACCCTGACCATAGAGAGCCCTTGTTTCTCTATGGTGTAGTAGGTCAGGGCGTGATGAGGGGGTGTTCGAGTTTAAAATGTCTATGTTGGTGTTTTGGTTTGGTTCCCAATTAGAGGTAGCTGGTAATCGTTGCCTCTAATTGGGGATCATATTTAGGTAGCATTTTCCCATCTGTGTTTGTGGGTTACTGATTGTTTGTTAGTGTGTTTGGGCACTACGTCCTCACGGTCTTTGTAAATTTGTTTTGTTAGTTTCACTTAAATAAATATGTTGAACTATACTCACGCTGTGCCTTATCCGCTCATTTCCAAGATCGTGACTGCAGGAGAACCAAGATGGCTGTGCAGTGGCTTCAATACAGAGCCCCCTGACCGTCATCCAGGGTTTATACAGATCATTGGTAGGAACACTATTTCTCGGTAGTGAGACTTCAAGGGAGGTCTACAGAAGTGTCTTCCTAGAACTTTAGTCTGGTTCTGTTGCATTCTTACCGTACACGATGGAGAGCCAAATATTGTGGGGTTAGTGATCCTAATATCCAAAGGTGTGTTATTTCTTTACAATCTAAGACATTGGGGGAGTGGGGGTGCTAAGCTGACATATGGAATTTATTACATCTTGGAACTACCCATCCCGGATCCGGGAGAATTGTCAGCAACTACACTAATTAGCATAGCGCAACGGTCAAATAATCTTACTAGAAAATATTCATATTCATGAAATCACAAGTGAAATATAGCGAAACACAGCTTAGCCTTTTGTTAATCACTCTGTCGTCTCAGATTTTGAAATTATGCTTTACAGCGATAGCAAGACAAGCGTTTGTGTAAGTTTATCGATAGCCTAGCATAGCATTATGTCCAGCTAGCAGCAGGAAGCTTGGTCACGAAAATCAGAAAAGCAATCAAATGAACCGTTTACCTTTGATGATCTTCGGATGTTTTCACTGACGAGACTCCCAGTTAGACGGCAAATGTTCCTTTTGTTCCTTTTGTTCCAATTCTCTTAAAATAATTAAGATAATTTTTATACCCAAAATACCTCTGTTTGTTTGTCACGTTATGTTCAGAAATCCACCGGAAATAGTGGTCAGGACAACAACAAAAAATCCAAATAATATCCATAATATCGACAGAAAAATGGCAAACGTTTTTTTATAATCAATCCTCAAGGTGTTTTTAAAATATCTATTCGATAATATATCAACCGGAACAGTTGGCTTTTCAGTAGGACTGGGAGGAAAAATGGCTACCTCTCTCTTTATGCAAGAATCACTCTGAGAGCCATCAGCTGGCCACTTATGCAATGTGTTCGTTTACGCTCATTCTTCAGCATAAAGGCGTGAAACTACGTCTTAAGGTTGTAGACACCTTAGGGAAGACGTAGAAAAAGGGATCTGGTTGATATCCCTTTCAATGGGCAATAGGGATGCATAGAAAGACAGGGGTTTCAAAATAAGGGTCACATCCTGATTGGATTTTTCTCAGGATTTCGCCTGCAATATCAGTTCTGTTACTCACAGACAATATTTTACAGTTTTGGAAACTTTAGAGTGTTTTCTATCCTAAGCTGTCAATTATATACATTTTCTAGCATCTGGTCCTGAGAAATAGGCAGTTTACTTTGGGTCCGTTATTTTTCCAAAAACAAAAATAGTGCCCCCTAGCTTCAAGAGGGTCATATTATGGATAATTTAGCTATTTGATTTTGGAAAAAAAATAATAAAAAAATAATTTTATATATATATATATATATATATATATACAGTGCCTTGCGAAAGTATTTGGCCCCCTTGAACTTTGCGACCTTTTGCCACATTTCAGGCTTCAAACATAAAGATATAAAACTGTATTTTTTTGTGAAGAATCAACAACAAGTGGGACACAATCATGAAGTGGAACGACATTTATTGGATATTTCAAACTTTTTTAACAAATCAAAAACGGAAAAATTGGGCGTGCAAAATTATTCAGCCCCTTTACTTTCAGTGCAGCAAACTCTCTCCAGAAGTTCAGTGAGGATCTCTGAATGATCCAATGTTGACCTAAATGACTAATGATGATAAATACAATCCACCTGTGTGTAATCAAGTCTCCGTATAAATGCACCTGCACTGTGATAGTCTCAGAGGTCCGTTAAAAGCGCAGAGAGCATCATGAAGAACAAGGAACACACCAGGCAGGTCCGAGATACTGTTGTGAAGAAGTTTAAAGCTGGATTTGGATACAAAAAGATTTCCTAAGCTTTAAACATCCCAAGGAGCACTGTGCAAGCGATAATATTGAAATGGAAGGAGTATCAGACCACTGAAAATCTACCAAGACCTAGCCAAGAGGCCCATGATCACTCTGGATGAACTGCAGAGATCTACAGCTGAGGTGGGAGACTCTGTCCATAGGACAACAATCAGTCGTATATTGCACAAATCTGGCCTTTATGGAAGAGTGGCAAGAAAGCCATTTCTTAAAGATATCCATAAAAAGTGTTGTTTAAAGTTTGCCACAAGCCACCTGGTAGACACACCAAACATGTGGAAGAAGGTGCTCTGGTCAGATGAAACCAAAATTTAACTTTTTGGCAACAATGCAAAACGTTATGTTTGGCGTAAAAGCAACACAGCTCATCACCCTGAACACACCATCCCCACTGTCAAACATGGTGGTGGCAGCATCATGGTTTGGGCCTGCTTTTCTTCAGCAGGGACAGGGAAGATGGTTAAAATTGATGGGAAGATGGATGGAGCCAAATACAGGACCATTCTGGAAGAAAACCTGATGGAGTCTGCAAAAGACCTGAGACTGGGACGGAGATTTGTCTTCCAACAAGACAATGATCCAAAACATAAAGCAAAATCTACAATGGAATGGTTCAGAAATAAACATATCCAGGTGTTAGAATGGCCAAGTCAAAGTCCAGACCTGAATCCAATCGAGAATCTGTGGAAAGAACTGAAAACTGCTGTTCACAAAAGCTCTCCATCCAACCTCACTGAGCTCGAGCTGTTTTGCAAGCAGGAATGGGAAAAAATTTCACTCTCTCGATGTGCAAAACTGATAGAGACATACCCCAAGCAACTTACAGCTGTAATCGCAGCAAAAGGTGGCGCTACAAAGTATTAACTTAAGGCGGCTGAATAATTTTGCACGCCCAATTTTTCAGTTTTTGATTTGTTAAAAAGTTTGAAATATCCAATAAATGTCGTTCCACTTCATGATTGTGTCCCACTTGTTGTTGATTCTTCACAAAAAAATACAGTTTTATATCTTTATGTTTGAAGCCTGAAATGTGGCAAAAGGTCGCAAAGTTCAAGGGGGCCGAATACTTTCGCAAGGCACTGTATATATTTTTTTGTTGTCCTTGATGTATTTTGTTTTCTGCATTGTTATTTTCTGCTTTCCTTTGTCTTTCTCATTTTTTGTAAGTTAATTTTGTTGGTGCCCGTAGGGGCTTGGGGGTGGGGAATGGAATTATGTAATTTTGATGATTTTTCTATGATTTTTCTCAGGGGGGGGACAGTGTGGGTGGGTCTCTGGGCAGTTCTCGGGGAACTGTGGGGGGGGGATCTTGGAGGGCTGGTGGCCTGGCGGTTGTGAGCTTGGGTCGGTGGCTTATAGTTCGCTGGTTTTTTACCTTGTTGGAGATTTGTCGACATGCCCTTGAGAATTGCGTTGACACTGGTTGCTTCTGTTGGTCGCTCTGAATGGGAGTCTGTTAGAAGACTAAATGTAATGTAAATGTTAAGCGGCTTCACTTCAGGTAGATTGTATGGTGTTTTAATAATCAATAATAATACAAATAAAAAATAGTTGATTTTCATTAAAAGTTTACACTGAAACAGGGCTTCACTAAGTGAAGTGTTGCCTAAAAGCAATTTGCATCTTTGGTTTTCACTGAGCTGAATGAGAAACAGACAGACAGAGCCAAGCAGGCAGACCATAACAACACTGATCACTATTCATGTTGTCCACAACCAGCCAGCTCTGTCAAACAGAGTGACATTTTCCGTACCCAATCTGAGAGTAAACTGTACAGCTACTCATTACACATACTGTATTAGCAGTGACCTTTAGCTAAATGTACAGCAGTAATGATGAAGTGAGGACAGAAATGAACGCAGCAATAGAAAATTACTTCAATCATCCATCCCTGAGACAATGAATGGTTCAATGTTAATAAAGCGATTGACCAAACTTCTGACCTTGGGAGAGATGCAAGAGACTGTGAGAAAGAGGGTGAACTACAGCTAGAAAAAAGCTGGGATAAACTAGGATAAAGGAAAAAGATTAATGGAGACGAGGAAGATTTAAGAATTTGGATGACAATGAATGACTGTGGGAGAACAAGGCCATATGAAATGTTTCTGAAGGTAGGATAACAGATATACCTGTCAGAGGATTGGTGAAATACTGACAAATTGTGGTCTCAGAGTAAACCCTGCCTAAAGCCAGACATACAGAGAGAGTGGACAGTAAGGGAATACTATGTTCAAAGTGTTTTCTAGGTGAGTAGTGCCATCAGCATTAGAGTAAGGACAGGACCCCTGCTAGTTACAGCCTTCTAGCGTGATGTCACACACATCTCTCTCTGATCTGATCTATACCTGCTTAGTGCCACCATTTGTTATTACAACCTGAGCAGCTAGGTCACTCAAGATCCACTTCGTGAGCACAATTACAATCAAGTGGGTTTGGGTTTTGCTATGGCGTTGTGGACCAGTATGGTAGATGAGCAACATTAAGTTTAGGCATTCATTCCGAATGAGTGACTGTCCCTAAAAAGCGACTAATCCCTTTGAAAACGGCCTTTTGATATTGATGTGGCATTGATATGAGTCAGAAACATATATTCTAGTGTCAAAATTGACTACAAAGTTTAAATAGGACAATTTTGGTCATAAAGCTTGGAACTTCACTGCGTCACAACGAGTAAATTAAGGTCGGGTTCGGATTACAATTATGTTATTAACAAATCATGTTAACAATGGGATTCCATTGTTTCATCGCCCCCAGTGCGTTCCAAGTATCGCATGCCTTATACGGATATGTACATGCCTCCACAGCCAAAGGTCATGGCCTGCGGAAGAACCATAGTACAGTATGTTGTCGTAATAGATGCTTGGAGTTCGTCAATCCCCAAGTCTGAAATAGTAATGCTAACTTGGTTTGGAATGACCGGTAGTGGTGAGTATAACCAGAGATACTGGAATATAATGACCTCTCTGGTATAACTTATCTAACCACGTTAGATAACATTATTGCTGGTTATGTAGGTAGCTATGTTTTGATAAAGCATTAGCTAGCAAGGCAGACTAGCTAACATTTTAGCTAATGTTAGCATAGCTAGCTAGTTAGATAACCTCATAAAATAATTGGGTCATTGTGTATTGTGTATTGTCTACATGCTGCTGGTTATGTAACGTTATCATTTGATAATGTTAGTGAGACAGGCTAACTAGAAACAGGCTAGCTAACATTATATATCTAGCTAATGTTAGCCTACAAGTCAGGTTTGCAAGTTAGTTCTTAGCTCATACAAGTGTATTCTGTATTGTTTAGGACAAAAATAATAATGGATGCAGCTATGGTGGTAGCTAACTCATGTCTGAGTCTGACTAATACAGTAAACAGGGAGCCATAAACTGTAACAGGGTCACCAGCCTGCGTCAAATCCAGTCTGGAGCTGCAGTCTGGAAAGCAGAGTTAGGGTTTCCAATAGTTACCACAGCCACAAATTGTATTTATCATAAAAATGTATTAAAGCAAACAAATTGATTTTTGGTCTTCATTTAAGGTTAGGCATAAGATAAATTGCAGTGATAGGCAGCCTTTATGACTTTGTGGTTGTGGCAACTAGTGACAACCTAGAATTAGCTTGACCCGAGTTACTGCCCTGATGACACAGATGGCTTTAACAACTACAGTAATGTGTGTTCTGTGAAAAGTGTTATAAAAAAATACTTGGTTTGATAAACTAGTAGGTTAATTACCTAGCCAAGCAGATACAAGTAGTAGAGTCATTTTGGTTATGAAGTGCATTATTAAAAAGCTTTGTCCTTTATACCAAAATGTACTTTACCACTTGGCTGTCTATTGTATCACCCTATCAGAGTCCCGCCCTTACAACACCACCTCATAAGATGAGAGAGAACATTGTTTATGAGGATTGCCTGCTGCAGTTGTTCGAGAGATGTCCAGTTTGCAGCCGAATATGGAACAGGTACGAAACTTCAATCAGGTTGGTGACATTTGACCTGGTCAAAGGTCAAAACAGTTTATAGTTTTGTCCCAATTCACCTTCATAACCTGACCTGGTGGAACCAGCCTGGTCGCTGTGTTCACCATTCTATTTCACTTCAAAGGTGGATACAGTGATTTGGTTGGTTCCACCAGGCTAATCGTAACCACCATTGATAATGTAATCAGTGCTCTCTCTCTATGTGTGTGTGTGTGTGTGTGTGGTGTGTGACTGAACACTAACTTTGATGAGAGGCCATGAGCTTATCTACGCTGCCATGCCGATCATTTCACCTCTTGCCTGCTCACCAACGGTCACCGATGGGGAGATCAGAATTAGGGAGTCTGACCTGTTCGAACATCAACATAGTATACATGTATTTTGGTTTGTCAGATATCACCTATCCTATGCAACTGCCATTGGTAATAGAACATGGGTGGCAGGTAGCCTAGTGGTTAAAGCGTTGGACCAGTAACTGAAAGGTTGCTAGATCGAATCCTGAGCTGACAAGGTAAAAATCTGTTGTCCTGCCCCTGAACAAGGAAGTTAACCCGCTGTTCCTCGGCTGTCATTGTAAATAAGAATTGTTTTTAACTCACTTGTGTGGTTAAATAAAAAAACAGCTGCTGTGTATGTGTTCACAGATGCATCCAGCCCTTGAGCCTTGTTCACATTGCAGTCCTTAATGTTCAAATCTGTTTTGGAATAGTGACTGTCCAAATAGCAAGTTACAAGTGACCAAATGGGATTTGTGTGTGTTCAGACCACCGTCATTTGCTGATATGGCTACGCTAGTTGTCATAGTAATTCATTCTCAAACACCATACCCCGGCCCGGTCTACCGTTCCCAGAAGTCTCTCAATGTTGCATCTCTGGGTTTAGTAACTCTGTGGATATGTAGCAAGCTAAGGTGACAATAATGCCTGCCATGGACATTTCCCAGTTGCTTTGAATGTTCAAGTTTCTTTGAATCGCTACATATTCGTCGCCAGACCCACTGGCACCAGGTCATCGACAAGTCCATGCTAGGTAAAGCTCCGCCTTATCTTAGTTCACTGGTCACGATGGCAACACCCACCGGTAGCACGCGCTCCAGCAGGTGTATCTCACTGATCATCCCTAAAGCCAACACCTCATTTGGCCGCCTTTCATTCCAGTTCTCTGCTGCCTGTGACTGGAACGAATTGCAAAAATCGCTGAAGTTGGAGACTTTTATCTCCCTCACCAACTTCAAACATCTGCTATCTGAGCAGCTACCCGATCGCTGCAGCTGTACATAGTCTATTGGTAAATAGCCCACCCAATTTTACCTACCTCATCCCCATACTGTTTTTATTTATTTATTTTTCTGCTCTTTTGCACACCAATATCTCTACCTGTACATGACCATCTGATCATTTATCACTCCAGTGTTAATCTGCAAAATTGTAATTATTCGCCTACCTCCTCATGCCTTTTGCTCACAATGTATATAGACTCTCTTTTTTTCTACTGTGTTATTGACTTGTTAATTGTTTACTCCATATGTAACTCTGTGTTGTCTGTTCACACTGCTATGCTTTATCTTGGCCAGGTCGCAGTTGCAAATGAGAACTTGTTCTCAACTAGTTAAATAAAGGTGAAATAAAAAATAAATAAAACATTTTTTCAAAACTTTTAAAGCCTCAAAGGATAACCTTGTCCAACTTTCAAAACAAGTTATTTTTGGCTAGCCACAACAGTCAACTAGCTAGGTAGCTGTTTAGCATTCTGGCACACTCACTACTTTGTTTGTAAGCCGTTAGCAAACTAGTTAGCTAACACATGTTCTTGTAAAACAATCTAAAACCCACATGTGGGCAAATAAATCAGATTTGACCATTCAGACACAAATCACATGGCCAGGAATCAGATTTGACCATTCAGACACAAATCACATGGCCAGGAATCAGATTTGACCATTCAGACACAGGTCACATGGCCAGGAATCAGATTTGACCATTCAGACACAAGTCACATGGCCAGGAATCAGATTTGACCATTCAGACACAAATCACATGGCCAGGAATCAGATTTGACCATTCAGACACAAATCACATGGCCAGGAATCCGATTTGACCATTCAGACACAAATCACATGGCCAGGAATCAGATTTAACCATTCAGACACAAATCACATGGCCAGGAATCAGATTTGACCATTCAGACACAAATCACATAGCCAGGAATCAGATTTGACCATTCAGACACAAATCACATGGCCAGGAATCAGATTTGACCATTCAGACACAAATCACATGGCCAGGAATCAGATTTGACCATTCAGACACAAATCACATGGCCAGGAATCAGAATTGACCATTCAGACACAAATCACATGGCCATGAATCAGATTTGTATCTGTCTTCAGACCAGCTATAAATTTGCTTCCACTTTTAGCTGTTCAGACTGCAGGAAGAAGAACAGATTCTTATCTGGATATGCAAAAAATATATAAATTTAAGTCACTTCAAACTGCCAATGCGAACATGGCTTTGGAGACTTGCAGGATGATGTGATGGTCCAGACTGACAGACTTGATACTGATATCTCTAAATGGAGAGAGACCTGGCAATCTGCATTAGAATTTTACTAGACACAACGTCTACTTGTATTGTCTTTTTTTATTCTTGAATTGAATGGTATCAGTCAATATGGGGAGGGAGAAATAGCATTTGAAAGGTCAAATGCTATTTCTAGGGGTGTTAGGGTTAAGGTTAGAATTAGTGTTAGGAATAGAATTAGGTTCAGGGTTATTAGCTAGGGTTAGTTTTAGGGTTAGGAGTTAGGGTTAGGTTTAGGTTTAGGGCAGGGGATCTTAAACTTTTTCAGCCTGGGACCCAAATTTGAAATTCTGTATTTTCATGGGACCCAAGCTTATGAAAACATTGCAACTATATTTAATTGCCCTTACGCCTAAAACAAATGCAATATAGACAAAAACAAATAACAATTATATGAAATACCCATATAAATAGCAATTCATGTTTATTTTTCCGCATTAAAAACACTAACATATCTGTCTAGGTTGGAAGTGTTGTTAAAATATAATAAATCGTTTTCATTCTGGAATTAACTAATTGATCACATCACACAGGTGTATAACAGAACCACACGGCTTAGTTTTTGATAGTGCAACCTTAAGTAACAGTACAAATAAAACATTATCAGGCCCTATTGAAAAAAAGGTCTAGTTTGGAACTGTTAAAATAGAATAAATAATTTGTATTTGGAACTGGAATAAACTGATTGATCACATCATGCAGATGTAGACCAGAAAACAAACACACACACACGAGAGGTGTGTGACTGGTTGAAGATTTCAACAGGCATGTCTATTCTGGGCTCAGTTTTTGACAGTGCCACCCTGAGGTCAACCCTGAGGTCAACACTGAGGTCATGCTCAGCATTGAGTCTGTTTCTGTACTTGTTTTTTAAGTACGCCAGAGTTGTAAACCCTGAGTCATAAGGGTATATGGTGCCAAACTGGATCAGAACATCTACTGCTTCCTCAATCAGGCAGGAGACCGCTTCCTGTTGTAGATAAGCAACCCAGAACTGTGTGTGTGTGTTTGCCTCAAAAGCATCTTGCTTCAATAAATTTATTCCAGAATAAAAATGATTACTTGTATTTTAACAGCAACAGTTCAAACCTAAACTTGTTTTCAACTATCATTTCTACAGTAAGGCCTGATAACTTTTCATCTTAATCTGTACTGTTACTTAGGGTTAGGTTCAGTAGAGTACCTAACTAACTTCCTTTGGCTAACGTTAGCTAGCTATTAGCTGTGTACAAGGGTATTGTTTGAAAGAGAAACTCACATCTACTACTATGTGCGATAGTACTCCCTTATTTCTGCTTGTCATCACCTGTTAGAAAATGACAACAATGCCTTTCTGGCTGACTTACTTTTCTACTGTTTCCTGAAGCATTGTTCCCATTCTGAAATAACTCCCGAGGTTTAGCTGTGGATGTCTGGTCAGGAGGTGTCTTTTTAATTTGTTCATTTTGAGACACTCATTAGTACAAACTTCCCTGCACAAAACACATTGTGGGCGCTCATCGTTATTTCTCAAAGTTTGTATGAGCCAAGAGAGAGAAACTCATCACTGTATTTTCACTGTATGAGCTCAGTCAGAACTTGTGGCTAGCTTGAGGTCGTGATGACAGCAGTGAGTGATGGTGAGTGAGTGGTTGACAGTGCATCATCTGCTGCTGAACGACAGCGCATCAGCGCGTGGGTCGCGGAGTGATCTTCAATAAAACTGGTGAAAAAATATATGGTAAACCGCAAAGCACAGAGAGTGCAGTTGCACTTGGCCAAATTAATTCCAGTAATCAATGAAATAATTATACATTTACTAAAACACGTCGCGACCCACCATTAACAGGTCCCATACTTAACCCCAGTTTAGGGTTAAGGATAGGTTTTTGGGTTAAGGTTAGGATTAAGGTTAAGGTTAGGGTATGGGTTAGGTTTAGGATTAGGATTAGGGAAAATAGGATTTTGTATGGGACTGAATTGTGTGTCCCCACAAGGTTAGTTATACAAGACTGTGTGTGTGTGTGTGTGTGTGTGTGTGTGTGTGTGTGTGTGTGTGTGTGTGTGTGTGTGTGTGTGTGTGTGTGTGTGTGTGTGTGTGTGATGTTGTATTCAGTCCCCTGACGGTTACTATAATTCGACCACTGATGAGTGAACAGCACAAACACAGAAATAATATGGAACAAACAGAGAAATAACATGGAATACTCTCACTTTACACTCTCCCTCCTTCCCACCTTCCCATTTTCCTCCCTCTTGAGAGGTCACAGGTGGCAGTGCTAGAGGGCAATTGGGGCTGTGAGAAAAAGGAGGCCAGAGTCTGGTGTTTTTATACTCACACACTATGTCAAACGGCAATGCATATGTGCATGCATATGCAGAAAGATCAGTACAGATTCAAGGCGACATTTTACAATTTTCAGGTACCCAGGACATCCGGAGACACCGTCAAAACCGACCACTAGGAGCAAAAAAAAAACTCAGCTGGGATTAAACCCATGGTCTATGGAGCAGGAACTCACTGCTTAGACCACTGCGCATTACACAACAATGAATTATTAAGGCGAGTCTTAATTCATTTTTAAAGTGAACCGTGGAGTTGTTTTTCTGTTTTATAACTCGTCCAACCTTAATTCCTTAACTTAACTGTAGAGTTGTTTCTATGAGCCTAATATGTGACCAACCGGCTCGATTTGGTCTTATGTAGCAACACTGTAAATGGTGATGTTTTTTACATTGGATAAATGTATAGACTCAGAGTTAGGAAATTGTACATCATACACTACAGTTTAGGAACAATGGGAAAGTAATTCTGCTTTGAAAGTTGATAAAACTTGTAACCCCAAAATTGCCCATGTTTTAGTTCACATACTGGAGAGCTCCTCTTTGTCTACACCCATTCAGCATCGTTCACACCCTCTTATGCCTTAGTCTCACCCATCTCTTTAGTATTCACATGTTCCACCATGTGCTAAACAGTGAGTAAGGTAGTGTACTAAACAACCAAAGATTTCAAGACTAAAGGCTGGTTTATGCTACCTCTATCGAAATACAGTTGTAGCAGGGACTGTTGAAAAATCTATTGTCTTCCAACATCAAACTTGTTGTTGTCGTTATGTAAAAACACAAAAACGACAGGCTGCATGACCTCAGCAGCCTGGTGGTCCAAAATAGCATAACTGGTGTATTTTCACACCAATAAACCCATCTGTTTGAAAATTAATTTAGTATATATCAATATAGCAAACCATGGAACTAAAAGCAACTTTCTAAATAATGTTTTAATTAGTTTCTAACTTGTTAGCTAGCTTTATAACGTTACGTTAGCAGGGTAGCCTGTTGAAATAATGACCATATCATATATCTGACAATGTCGTAACCTTATTTAATTTGTATTCATTATAACAGGAAAATAAACTCACAACAAGATCATTACTTACAAGTTATTGGCAAGCTATTTACAGAAAATAGCTTACAGTTGTGAGTGTGATGAAATAAAAGCAGGACATTCTACCAGAGAATTTTACAATTTGGTTACTGTCTCATTGGCCTAATGTTAGATCCTAATTTGACTTTGGAGCAGGTCATGTTGTTCTTCACATTACCACACTATATCAATTACACTCTACGTTTATTTGTCACATGCACAGGATACAGAAGATGTAATCCACAAACTCCGGCTCTAAGGTAATGTGTTCAACCCTAGTGACATGCACTTATTTTTGTAAATTCAATAATGATGTTTGAAGAAATGTGGAAAAACTTCTAATTGTGCAGTGAGACTGTGAGAGCTTGTTGGCGTGTGTGTGTGTGTGTGTGTGTGTGTGTGTGTGTGTGTGTGTGTGTGTGTGTGTGTGTGTGTGCATGTATGTGTGGTTTTGTGTGAGCACTGTGTGTCACAGTGCTGATTTACACAGACAGTAGGAGTTCCACCTGCCAATCAGTTACAACCTCAACCAGGAGGTCCAGTGGTAAACCTAGCACAGAGTGGTTACACACTTAACTGTGGGGGAGGAGGGGACAGAAGAGAGAGAAAAATAGAAAGAGCAAGAGCAAGAGAGAGAAAATGGTGAGAGAGATTGTGAGAATGAAAGAGAGAGTGAGAAAGTGTAAATGCTATTCTAAGGCAGGGTTTCCCAAACTCGGTCCTGGGGCTCACCCTGGGTGAACGTTTTTTTCTTTCTTCCCTCGGGCAAAAACCAAAACATTCACCCAGGGTGGGCCCCAGGACCGAGTTTGGGAAACCATATACAGTGCCTTCGAAAAGTATTCAGGACCCTTTGACTTTTTCCACGTTGTTACGTTACAGCCTTAACTTCTCTAGGGTAGGGATTTGGAATTTTGGATGAAAAGCATGCCCAAATTAAACTGCCTTCTACTCAGGCCCAGAGTAATTAGTGGATTTGGATAGAAAACACTCTAAAGTTTCCAAAACTGTTAAAATAATGTTTGTGAGTATAACTGAACTTATTTCGCTGGTGAAAACCTGAGAAAAATTAATTCAGGAAGTAGGATATTTTTTGTTTGTTGTAGTTTTCTATTCAATGCCATTACAGTATCCATTGACTTAGGACTCAAATTGCAGTTCCTATGCCTTCCACTAGATGTCAACAGTCTTTAGAAATGGTTTCAGGCTTGTATTCTCACAAATGAGGGAGTAAGAGCAGTCTGAATGATAGGACCCTGCCGTGTCACAGAGCATTTTCATGGGCGTGACCGAGAGAGTGCCTTTCTTGTTTATCTTCTATGTTGATGACGTTATTGTCCGGTTGATTATTTAGGCTAAAAACAACCTGAGGATTGAATATAAACATCGTTTGACATGTTTCTACAAACTTTATGGATACAATTTGGATTTTTTTGTCTGTCTGTTGTGACTGCGTTTGAGCCTGTGGATTACTGAAGAAAACGTGCAAACAAAGCGGAGGTTTTCGGATGTAAAGAGAGACTTTATTGAACAAAAGGAACATTTATTGAATAAATGAATGCCTTCTGAGTGCAAACATATGAAGATCATCAAAGGTAAGTGATTCATTTTATCTCTATACTGACTTGTGTAACTCTTCTACTTGGCTGGTTACTGTTTGCAATGATTTGTCTGCTGGGCTATGTTCTAAGGTATGCTTTCGCCGTAAAGCAATTTTGAAATCTGACACCTTGGTTGGATTCACAAGACGTTAATCTTTAAACCTATGTAAAATAGTTGTATCTTTTCTGAATTATTATAATGAGTATTTCTGTATTTGAATTTGGCGCTTTGCTCGCGTCCCACATAACCTAGAGAGATTAATCTAAAATAGTTTTTTCCCTCATCAATCTACACACAATATCCCATAATGACAAAGCAAAAACAGGTTTTTAACATTTTTGTAAATGTATTAAAAATAAAAAATGGAAATATCACATTTACATAATATTCAGAACCTTTAATCAGTACTTTGTTGAAGCACCTTTGGCAGCGAGTGTCATACTCTTCTTGGGTATGACACTACAAGCTTGGTGCACCTGTATTTGGGGAGTTTCTCCCATTCTTCTCTGCAGATCCTCTCAAGCTCTGTCAGGTTGGATGGGGAGCATCGCCACACTGCTATTTGCAGGTCTCTCCAAAGATGTTCAATCAGATTCAAGTCCAGGCTCTGGCTGGGCCACTCAAGGACATTCAGAGATTTGTCTCGAAGCTACACCTGTATTGTCTTGGCTGTGTGCTTAGGGTCGTTGTCCTGTTGGTAGGTGAACCTTCGCCCCCAGTCTGAGGTCCTGAGCGCTCTGGAGCATGCTTTCATCAAGATCTCTCTGTACTTTGCTCTGTTCATCTTTTCCTCGATCCTGACTAGCCTCCCAGTCTCTGCTGCTGACAAACATCCCCACAGCATGATGCTGCCACCACCGTTTCCTCCAGACGTGTTGCCTGACTTTCAGGCCAAAGAGTTCAATGTTGGTTTCATCAGACCAGGTAATTTAGTTTCTCATGGTCTGAGAGTCTTTAGGTGCCTTTTGGCAAACTCCAAACGGGCTGTCGTGTGCCTTTTACTGAGGAGTGGCTTCCGTCAGGCCACTAACATAAAGACCTGATGGTGGAGTGCTGCAGAGATGGTTGTCCTTCTGGAAGGTTCTCCCATCTTCACAGAGGAACTCTAGAGCACTGTCAGAGTGACCATCGTGTTCTTTATCACCTCCCTGACCAAGGCCCTTCTCCCTGATTGCTCAGGCCAGCTCTAGGAAGGGTCTTGTTGGTTCCAAACTTCTTCCATTTAAGAATTATGGAGGTCACTGTCTTCTTGGGGACCTTCAATACTGAAAACACTGTTCGGTACCCTTCCACAGATCTGTGCCTCGACACAATCCTGTCTCAGAGCTCTAAGGACAATTCCTTCTACCTCATGGCTTGGTTTTTGCTCTGACTTGCATTGTAAACTGTGGGACCTTATATAGACAGGTGTGTGCCTTTCCAAATCATGTCCAATCAATTGAATTTACCACAGGTGGACTCCAGTCAAGATGTAGTATAGTATTCTATACTATACTACATCTTAAGTTAGTATTCAGCTAACCACGGTTTGTGGTCATCAGCTATCCTTTAGCTCGAAAATCTATCGCCAGTTCTGTACGGCGCAGCGCGGCTCGGAACGGAACATACCGGACCAATTTTTCTCTCCATGTCCCTGGATTTCGACTGCTCTCTGGACATTCATACCCGGATCTCACAGCTAGCTAGCTGCTATCCGTGTGACTATCGGCCTTCGTCGATTCCGGAGCAAACATCAATTATTCCGGAGCTAGCCAGCTCCGTCAATCACTCCTGAGTTCCATCAATCACTCCTGGGTTGCAGTCACCTATCCGGACCCGTTTTACTGCCTACGCGGAGCCCCACCGGGCCTTCACAACTGGACTGCCGACGTTATCTACCCGAAGGAGATCCGGCTGGCTCCTCCGTCGCGACGTTACCTGAACGCCCATCTGCGGCCTGCTAACCGTTAGCTGTCTTACCGGCTGCTATCTGAATAGACAATCGGACAATTTATTTATTTTTATTATTATTATGTTTTCTTCTTGGGCCTCTATAACTATATCTATTGTTTTTATTTTTGTTGTTGTTGTGTGATTTGGATTAATCCCCTCTACCACACGGAACCCCACTAATCTACTGACGGAATGCAAGAGGTGGCTAACAACAGACCTCCATCCTATGCTAGCTTGCTACCGATGGCCTGGCTAGCTGTCTAAATCGCCGTGACCCCCAACCAACCTCTCCACTCACTGGACCCTTTTGATCACTCGACTAAGCATGCCTCTCCTTAATGTCAATATGTCTTGTCCATTGCTGTTCTGGTTAGTGTTTATTGGCTTATTTCACTGTAGAGCCTCTAGTCCTGCTCACTATACCTTATCCAACCTATTAGTTCCACCACCCACACATGCAATGACATCTCCTGGTTTCAATGATGTTTCTAGAGACAATATCTCTCTCTTCATCACTAAATACCTAGGTTTACCTCCACTGTATTCACATACTACCATACCTTTGTCTGTACATTATACCTTGATGCTATTTTACCGCCCCCAGAAACCTCCTTTTACTCTATGTTCCAGACGTTCTAGACGACCAATTCTCATAGCTTTTAGCCGTACCCTTATTCTACTCCTCCTATGTTCCTCTGGCGATGTAGAGGTGAATCCAGGCCCTGCAGTGCCTAGCTCCACTCCTATTCCCCAGGCCCTCTCTTTTGACGACTTCTGTAACCGTAATAGCCTTGGTTTCATGCATGTTAACATTAGAAGCCTCCTCCCTAAGTTTGTTCTATTCACTGCTTTAGCACACTCTGCCAACCCGGATGTTCTAGCTGTGTCTGAATCCTGGCTTAGGAAGACCACCAAAAATTCAGAAATTTTAATTCCAAACTACAACATTTTCAGACAAGATAGAACTGCCAAAGGGGGCGGTGTTGCAATCTACTGCAAAGATAGCCTGCAGAGTTCTGTCCTACTATCCAGGTCTGTACCCAAACAATTTGAACTTCTACTTTTAAAAATCCACCTCTCTAAAAACAAGTCTCTCACCGTTGCCACCTGCTATAGACCACCCTCTGCCCCCAGCTGTGCTCTGGACACCATATGTGAACTGATTGCCCCCCATCTATCTTCAGAGTTCGTGTTGAAAGGCGACCTAAACTGGAACATGCTTAACACCCCAGCCATCCTACAATCTAAACTTGATGCCCTCAATCTCACACAAATTATCAATGAACCTACCAGGTACCTCCCCAAAGCCTTAAACACGGGCACCCTCATAGATATCATCCTAACCAACTTCCCCTCTAAATACACCTCTGCTGTCTTCAACCAAGATCTCAGCGATCACTGCCTCATTGCCTGCATCTGTAATGGGTCAGCGGTCAAACGACCTCCACTCATCACTGTAAAACGCTCCCTGAAACACTTCTGCGAGCAGGCCTTTCTAATCGACCTGGTCGGGGTATCCTGGAAGGATATTGATCTCATCCCGTCAGTAGAGGATGCCTGGATATTTTTTAAAAATGCCTTCCTAACCATCTTAAATAAACATGCCCCATTCAAGAAATTTAGAACCAGGAACAGATATAGCCCTTGGTTCTCCCCAGACCTGACTGCCCTTAACCAACAGAAAAACATTCTATGGCGTTCTGCATTAGCATCGAACAGTCCCCGTGATATGCAGCTGTTCAGCTAGAAACCATTATACACAGGCAGTTAGAAAAGCCAAGGCTAGCTTTTTCAAGCAGAAATTTGCTTCCTGCAACACTAACTCAAAAAAGTTCTGGGACACTGTAAAGTCCATGGAGAATAAGAACACCTCCTCCCAGCTGCCCATTGCACTGAAGATAGGAAACACTGCCACCGCTGATAAATCCACCATAATTGAGAATTTCAATAAGCATTTTTCTACAGCTGGCCATGCTTTCCACCTGGCTACTCCTACCCCTGTCAACAGCACTGCACCCCCAACAGCAATTCGCCCAAGCCTTCCCCATTTCTCCTTCTCCCAAATCCATTCAGCTGATGTTCTGAAAGAGCTGCAAAATCTGGACCCCTACAAATCAGCCGGGCTAGACAATCTGGACCCTTTCTTTCTAAAATTATCTGCCGAAATTGTTGCCACCCCTATTACTAGCCTGTTCAACCTCTCTTTCGTGTCGTCTGAGATTCCCAAAGATTGGAAAGCAGCTGCGGTCATCCCCCTCTTCAAAGGGGGGACACTCTTGACCCAAACTGCTACAGACCTATATCTATCCTACCGTGCCTTTCTAAGGTCTTCGAAAGCCAAGTCAACAAACAGATTACCGACCATTTCGAATCTCACCATACCTTCTCTGCTATGCAATCTGGTTTCAGAGCTGGTCATGGGTGCACCTCAGCCACGCTCAAGGTCCTAAACAATATCTTAACCGCCATCGATAAGAAACATTACTGTGCAGCCGTATTCATTGATCTGGCCAAGGCTTTCGACTCTGTCAATCACCACATCCTCATCGGCAGACTCGACAGCCTTGGTTTCTCAAATGATTGCCTCGCCTGGTTCACCAACTACTTCTCTGATAGAGTTCAGTGTGTCAAATCGGAGGGTCTGCTGTCCGGACCTCTGGCAGTCTCTATGGGGGTGCCACAGGGTTCAATTCTTGGACCGACTCTCTTCTCTGTATACATCAATGAGGTCGCTCTTGCTGCTGGTGAGTCTCTGATCCACCTCTACGCAGACGACACCATTCTGTATACTTCCGGCCCTTCTTTGGACACTGTGTTAACAACCCTCCAGACAAGCTTCAATGCCATACAACTCTCCTTCCGTGGCCTCCAATTGCTCTTAAATACAAGTAAAACTAAATGCATGCTCTTCAACCGATCGCTACCTGCACCTACCTGCCTGTCCAACATCACTACTCTGGACGGCTCTGACTTAGAATACGTGGACAACTACAAATACTTAGGTGTCTGGTTAGACTGTAAACTCTCCTTCCAGACCCATATCAAACATCTGCAATCCAAAGTTAAATCTAGAATTGGCTTCCTATTTCGCAACAAAGCATCCTTCACTCATGCTGCCAGACATACCCTTGTAAAACTGACCATCCTACCAATCCTCGACTTTGGCGATGTCATTTACAAAATAGCCTCCAATACCCTACTCAACAAATTGGATGCAGTCTATCACAGTGCAATCCGTTTTGTCACCAAAGCCCCATATACTACCCACCATTGCGACCTGTACGCTCTCGTTGGCTGGCCCTCGCTTCATACTCGTCGCCAAACCCACTGGCTCCATGTCATCTACAAGACCCTGCTAGGTAAAGTCCCCCTTATCTGAGCTCGCTGGTCACCATAGCATCTCCCACCTGTAGCACACGCTCCAGCAGGTATATCTCTCTAGTCACCCCCAAAACCAATTCTTTCTTTGGCCGCCTCTCCTTCCAGTTCTCTGCTGCCAATGACTGGAACGAACTACAAAAATCTCTGAAACTGGAAACACTTATCTCCCTCACTAGCTTTAAGCACCAACTGTCAGAGCAGCTCACAGATGACTGCACCTGTACATAGCCCACCTATAATTTAGCCCAAACAACTACCTCTTTCTCAACTGTATTTAATTTTAATTTATTTATTTATTTTGCTCCTTTGCACCCCATTATTTTTATTTCTACTTTGCACATTCTTCCATTGCAAAACTACCATTCCAGTGTTTTACTTGCTATATTGTATTTACTTTGCCACCATGGCCTTTTTTGCCTTTACCTCCCTTCTCACCTCATTTGCTCACATTGTATATAGACTTGTTTATACTGTATTATTGACTGTATGTTTGTTTTACTCCATGTGTAACTCTGTGTCGTTGTATCTGTCGAACTGCTTTGCTTTATCTTGGCCAGGTCACAATTGTAAATGAGAACTTGTTCTCAACTTGCCTACCTGGTTAAATAAAGGTAAATAAATAAATCAATAAATAATAAAATGTAGAAACATCTCAAGGATGATCAATGGAAACAGGATGCACCTGTGCTCAATTTAGAATCTCATAGCAAAGGGTCTGAATACTTATGTAAATAAGGTATTATTATTATTTTTTAAATAGAAAATTTGCAAACATTTCGAAAAAACTGTTTTCACTTTGTCAGTATGGGGTATTGTGTGTAGTTTGCTGAGTATTTTTTATTTATTTAATCCATTTCAGAATGGCTGTAATTTAACTAAATGTGGAAAAAGTCAGGGGTCTGAAAACCTTCCAAAGGCGACGTACTAAGGAACAGTTGTCACCGCTTTGTGGGTTACAACGCTCACACATGCACGCAAGCATGCACACATGCACGCACGCACGCACACACACACACACACACACACACACACACACACACACACACACACACACACACAGGTCATCTGTGGCCTGTGAACCCTGAACACCTGGACAGCTTAAATGAACGACCAGTCTCTCTCAAGACAAAGGCTGCAGTGTCTCTGCAACACACACACACGCACACGCACACACACACACACACACACGCACACACGCACACACACACAGCCTGCTACTGTCTGTTATAGAAGGGAAGAGGGCTCCAACGCATTCTCATATACATTGAGGGAGCAGGGGAGAGAAGAGAGAGGGAGAACACATCTCCCCAAATGATGGTTTTGGAGGTTCTATTAGGTGTCCTACTTTGACCAGGGCGGGAGAGGGTGGGTTTACGTTTTAAACCAGACACTGTGTGTGCAAGGATAGTGATGTCACATTATAAGACTAGAGGACTATGAAGGCAGGTATTTTAGCTGTCATGTAAGCAGAGATCAATAGCTGTACTGAGCTGAACCAGCTGTGAGCTGCATTTGTATAATTTAATGTGGGAGTTTTTCCTAGCCAACGTGCTTCTACACCTGCATTGCTTGCTGTTTGGGGTTTTAGGCTGGGTTTCTGTACAGCATTTTGTGACATCAGTTGATGTATGAAGGGCTTTATAAAAACATTTGATTGATCGATGTGCATTAGGGAAAGTAAAATGCATCATAAAATGAGCATCACATATCTAAGTCAAAATCCAATACAAAACCAATACAAATACATTACAAATTCAATACAAATCCAATACAAATACATTACAAATCCAATACAAATCCAATACAAATACATTACAAATCCAATACAAATACATTACAAATTCAATACAAATACAATACAAATACAATACAAATGATATAACTTACTTCTGGTCACAATGAAACTATAATGGAATGAGCGCTGAGACCTCTGTGGGAGGGCTGAATCTATCCCAGAATGCACAATTTCTGTGACATTGTCCATGCTCCATGCTCCTGTCAACAGGCTGTGTGTTTTCACTGTTTCTCACCGAGCCTCCAGGAAGTCAGAATCACAGCCACCAAACAGCTGCATTCTGCAGGGACAGGTTAGAAAAACACGCACAGGCACACAAGCACACACAAGCACACACACACACACACACACACACACACACACACAGCACACACACACACACGCACACACGCACACACACACGCACACACACACACACACACACAAGCACACACACACACACACACAACACACACACACACACACAAGCACACACACACACAAGCACACAAGCACACACACACACACGCACACAAGCACACAAGCACACAAGCACACACACACACACGCACACAAGCACACAAGCACACACAAACACTCACACACACACACAAGCACACACATTCACACACTCACACACAATTTTGCACACACAGACACACACACATATCTGCACACATGCACACACACAGACACACACACATCCTCCGGGAGCGGTCTGCTGGTCAGCACAATAACAGACCTTCTGAGAACTGGAACAGAGCAGGAACACATCGCCCCAGAGGGACCGGACACACCTTTGTCTACTACAATGCTTTCCGCTGCAGGGACACAGAAAAAGACCCTGAAACCCAATATGAAATAGCAGCATTTGAGCCTTATTTCCCCTGAGTGTGACAGTCTGAAAGTTTCCAGAGACACACTGCTGGTGCTGAAAGACTTGTCTATGTCCAGCCTGAGCCAAGAGAGACCAAGGACAAGGCGAAAATTAACTTGTACCTGGCTTGCCAGGGGAGAGCAGAGCAGATGAGTATGATGAAGGGTGAGGAATGCTGCTCTGTGTAGTTACTTACAGTCTATGCACCTTTACAGCAGGGAGCTGGGTCTATATATACACACAGTGAAGAATCTTTGGTGTCGACTCACCTTACCACTCTACAGTACATCATTACTGTCTGCTCTCCCACCACACATACTCCAATAGCAGGGATAATATATGTCTTTCTCTTAGTGTCATGTGACATAAATACTTAAATATAGTTAGATCCTGAGCCGAGTCATATCAAAGACTGTAAAGATGGGACCCGATGCGTCTCTGCTTAGTACTCAGCATAAAGGAGATACACTACATGACCAAAGGTATGTGGACACCTGATCATCGAACAACTCGTTCCAAAATAATGGGCATTAATATGGAGTTGGTGTCCCCCCTTTGCTGCTATTTCAGCTTCCACTCATCTGGGAAGGCTTTCCTCTAGTTGTTGGAACATTGCTGCGGGGACTTTCTTCGATTCAGCCAAAAGAGCATTAGTGAGGTTGGGCACTGATGTTGGGCAATTCATCCCAATGGTGTTCGATGGGGTTGAGGTCAGGGCTCTGTGCAGGCCAGTCATGTTTTCCACACTGATCTTGACTAACTATTTCTGTATGGACCTTGCATTGTGCACGGGGGTATTGTCATGCTGAAACAGGAAAGGTCCTTCCCCAAACTGTTGCCACAAAAAACAGAATCGTCTAGAATGTAATTTTATGCTGTAGCGTTAAGATTTCCCTTCCTTGGAAGAAAGGAGCCTAGCCGAAACCATGAAAAACAACCCCAGACCAATATTCCTCCTCCACCAATGTTTAAAGTTGGCACTATGCATTGGGACAGGTAGCATTCCCCGCTAGATGGTGAAGCGTGATTCATCACTCCCGAGAATGCATTTACACTGCTCCAGAGTCCAATGGCAGCGAGCCTTACACTACTCCAGCCAGTGCTTGGCATTGCGCTTGGTGATCTTAGTCGTGTGTGCGGCTGCTCTGCCATGGAAACCCTTTTCATGAAGCTCCCGACTAACAGTTATTTTGCTGACGTTGCTTCCAGAGGCAGTTTGAAACTCGGTAGTGAGTGTTGCAACCGAGGACAGATGATTTTAATGTGTTATAAGTTTCAGCACTCGGCGTTCCCGTTCTGTGAGCTTGTGTGGTCTACCACTTTGTGGCTGAGCAATTGTTGCTCTTAGATGTTTCCACTTCACAATAACAACACTTACAGTTGACAGGGGCAGCTCTAACAAGGCAGACATTTGACAAACTGACTTGTTGGAAAGATGGCATCCTATGACGTTTCATGTTGAAAGTCACTGAGCTCTTCGTAAGGCCATACAGCCAATGTTTGTCTATGGAGATTGCATGGCTGTGTGCCAGATTTTAAACACCTGTCAGTAAGAGCTGTGCCTGAAATAGCTGAATCCACTAATTTGAAGCTGTGTTCACATACTTTTGTATATACAGTGCCTTGCGAAAGTATTCGACCCCCTTGAACTTTGCGACCTTTTGCCACATTTCAGGCTTCAAACATAAAGATATAAAACTGTATTTTTTTGTGAAGAATCAACAACAAGTGGGACACAATCATGAAGTGGAACGACATTTATTGGATATTTCAAACTTTTTTAACAAATCAAAAACTGAAAAATTGGGCGTGCAAAATTATTCAGCCGCCTTAAGTTAATACTTTGTAGCGCCACCTTTTGATGTGATTACAGCTGTAAGTCGCTTGGGGTATGTCTCTATCAGTTTTGCACATTGAGAGACTGGAATTTTTCCCCATTCCTCCTTGCAAAACAGCTCGAGCTCAGTGAGGTTGGATGGAGAGCATTTGTGAACAGCAGTTTTCAGTTCTTTCCACAGATTCTCGATTGGATTCAGGTCTGGACTTTGACTTGGCCATTCTAACACCTGGATATGTTTATTTTTGAACCATTCCATTGTAGATTTTGCATTATGTTTTGGATCATTGTCTTGTTGGAAGACAAATCTCCGTCCCAGTCTCAGGTCTTTTGCAGACTCCATCAGGTTTTCTTCCAGAATGGTCCTGTATTTGGCTCCATCCATCTTCCCGTCAATTTTACCATCTTCCCTGTCCCTGCTGAAGAAAAGCAGGCCCAAACCATGATGCTGCCACCACCATGTTTGACAGTGGGGATAAAGTGTTCAGGGTGATGAGCTGTGTTGCTTTTACGCCAAACATAACGTTTTGCATTGTTGCCAAAAAGTTCAATTTTGGTTTCATCTGACCAGAGCACCTTCTTCCACATGTTTGGTGTGTCTCCCAGGTGGCTTGTGGCAAACTTTAAACGACACTTTTTATGGATATCTTTAAGAAATGGCTTTCTTCTTGCCACTCTTCCATAAAGGCCAGATTTGTGCAATATACGACTGATTGTTGTCCTATGGACAGAGTCTCCCACCTCAGCTGTAGATGTCTGCAGTTCATCCAGAGTGATCATGGGCCTCTTGGCTGCATCTCTGATCAGTCTTCTCCTTGTATGAGCTGAAAGTTTAGAGGGACGGCCAGGTCTTGGTAGATTTGCAGTGGTCTGATACTCCTTCCATTTCAATATTATCGCTTGCACAGTGCTCCTTGGGATGTTTAAAGCTTGGGAAATCTTTTTGTATCCAAATCCGGCTTTAAACTTCTTCACAACAGTATCTCGGACCTGCCTGGTGTGTTCCTTGTTCTTCATGATGCTCTCTGCGCTTTTAACGGACCTCTGAGACTATCACAGTGCAGGTGCATTTATACGGAGACTTGATTACACACAGGTGGATTGTATTTATCATCATTAGTCATTTAGGTCAACATTGGATCATTCAGAGATCCTCACTGAACTTCTGGAGAGAGTTTGCTGCACTGAAAGTAAAGGTGCTGAATAATTTTGCACGCCCAATTTTTCAGTTTTTGATTTGTTAAAAAAGTTTGAAATATCCAATAAATGTTGTTCCACTTCATGATTGTGTCCCACTTGTTGTTGATTGTTCACAAAAAAAATACAGTTTTATATCTTTATGTTTGAAGCCTGAAATGTGGCAAAAGGTCGCAAAGTTCAAGGGGGCCGAATACTTTCGCAAGGCACTGTATACTGTAGCTGGGGTAAAGCCACGATAGACTAGCATCCTGTACTCCTGTCTCGGGACTGTACTTTGACCTACAGTAACATTGGCTGTATTCTCACTACGAGAGATTCTCCAGAGGTTTTCGAGACCTTTTACTTTAATGTAAACTTGCAACTTTTCCGCATCCCCTGCGCCATCTCTGGAGGTCGTGGGCGAGCCTTTCTTGCGATTCACCACCCCTCCGAGCCATCGGATGTAAACATAATATTCTCATGTTGCCAAATGCACCTACTGTAAAAATCTTTATTTCAGAGCAATGTTTTTTAAATAGATTAAATGTATAGACATTTTACTTATATTTTAGACATTTAATTGGGCTTTTACCTTCAAATGCAGTAATAGCCCATTGCATGGTCACCGTGGCTTTAAGAAAACAGCTGGCAAAAGTGTTTCTGGGTGAGACAGCATTGGCAGGCAAGTCAACAATAACTCCCTAAACTGTGAATGCTAACGTTTTCAAGTGCAATTTGCTTTGCTATATCCTATATCCCATGTAGGCCTAATTACTGTCAAGGTTTGCATTATAGGTTAAAAAAATGCCTGGTTTTGTTTTGAGTTAATAAGCTTAAATTGTAATGTAGATGGCTGGTTTAGCTAGCTAGCTAACGTTAGCTAGCAATGTTAGTCAATTCTGTGATGCATAGCCTTCATTATTTGTTTAGCTTGCTACCTAGCTCTGCATAATGCATATGATACTGTAGGGTAACGTTAATGCACTTTTGTATTAGAGAGCTGTAGCTAATTGTTTTTTTCATAGTTAAAAAGGTTGTTGGTAGCGTAGTCATAATGTTGTTATCTAGCCCACTAGTTGTGTCTGACTCATTCTGTCATTTGAATTTGCAAATGGAAAAATAAATCACATGCTTGTGAATGTGTGTGTGTATAATGTTGTATTGTTGAAGTGTGTAATGGTTTAGATGAGAAGCTGCTCTTATAGCATTATTCCAAACGGTCTACTGTGTAGAAAGTTTACAGTACTGTGTAGACCTCTACAGTACTAGAGGTGTGCAGGGAGAATGTAGCTTCGCTACTCTGTAGACAGTTTACAGTACTGTGTAGACCTCTACAGTACTAGAGGTGTGCAGGGAGAATGTAGCTTCGCTACTCTGTAGACAGTTTACAGTACTGTGTAGACCTCTACAGTACTAGAGGTGTGGAGGGAGAATGTAGCTTCGCTACTCTGTAGACAGTTTACAGTACTGTGTAGACCTCTACAGTACTAGAGGTGTGCAGGGAGAATGTAGCTTCGCTACTCTGTAGACAGTTTACAGTACTGTGTAGACCTCTACAGTACTAGAGGTGTGGAGGGAGAATGTAGCTTCGCTACTGTGTAGACAGTTTACAGTACTGTGTAGACCTCTACAGTACTAGAGGTGTGGAGGGAGAATGTAGCTTCGCTACTGTGTAGACAGTTTACAGTACTGTGTAGACCTCTACAGTACTAGAGGTGTGCAGGGAGAATGTAGCTTCGCTACTCTGTAGACAGTTTACAGTACTGTGTAGACCTCTACAGTACTAGAGGTGTGGAGGAGAATGAGAATGTAGACAGTTTACAGTACTGTGTAGCAGTACTGTGCAGGGAGACAGTTTACAGTACTGTGTAGACCTCTACAGTACTAGAGGTGTGGAGGGAGAATGTAGCTTCGCTACTGTGTAGACAGTTTACAGTACTGTGTAGACCTCTACAGTACTAGAGGTGTGGAGGGAGAATGTAGCTTCGCTACTGTGTAGACAGTTTACAGTACTGTGTAGACCTCTACAGTACTAGAGGTGTGCAGGGAGAATGTAGCTTCGCCAAAGCCATGGTAAGTGTAGCTAATGTGAACACAAAAAAATATGAACATCTGGTGACTTACGAGAACCCTGCTGGTATCAAGTCTAATGAATCTGAACGGGCCCATTGACAGTGAGCCTGTTTGATTATCTACTCAGACACCCAGGCAACATGGGTGACACACACGCACACACACAAAAACCACAAACAGTACAGACTCTCAGAGACAGGGGCAACAACGATTATTTCCGAACCCCACTCTGTTTAGTCAGCCTCACCCAACTGCCTTTATTCATGCCAAGGACAGAAACAAGTTCTGGTGTGTCTGGACAAAATGGAACCTGATTACCTGGCCTTACAATCAACTTTAGCAAAGTGCTACTTCCTCCATCTTGCTATAGCTCAAGTTCATACCGTCTCATCAACATTCCTTGCGGTATTAAGACATTCACGACTGAGCTGTGTGTGTGTGTGTGTGTGTGTGTGTGTGTGTGTGTGTGTGTGTGTGTGTGTGTGTGTGTGTGTGTGTGTGTGTGAGGGGTAATAATGTTTGGCCACATGGTCCCGGTCTGGACAGCTGCGTTGGCCACAGACTGGCCTCACACCTCCTCTGTGCCTTAAGGAAACACACTGAGGCACATCCAAGGGAATTCATCCTGTTCTGATAGCCTGATAGACACAGCCCTGGGGTTAGCATGGAGCCTGTCCTGTGTGTGGTCTGTAAGCCAATGGCCTTGTTATGCTGCTCTACGTGATCCACACTTGTACCTCAGGATTTACTTGAGAGGGTGGTAGAGGGAGGACATACACACAAATATACATATACGCATGCATGCCCACACACACATAAACACACTCATACACACTCTCACACACTGACACACACAGTGCCTCCGTGCCAACATCAGGTGTAAATGCCCGACTAACGAACACACAAAGGCCTATTCTCACATAGCGTGTGGTGGGATAAAAAAAAAACACCGATTTGTCACAGAAAGCAGCTTACAGCCACCCACAACTCAGCTAAGGAGAGGCTAGTGTTCCCACTATAAGATAGTGTTACAGTGTTGAACAATCCTGACAGCATTAGTCCCCGTGTTAGTGTGGAGTAGACAGAGTCAGCCGAGGACAGCTATCCACGTGAAGCCAGGTTACATTACCATTACCTAAACAACAGGGATATTCAAGCCGATCCACACTGCTACCTCTCAGATCTGTTTACCCCAGTCTTTCAGGATCAGACCTATTAGCTAGATATCTGAAGAGCCATGCAACTTTACAGGGTTACTAGGGTTAACCATGAGGCCATCTAACCATGTTCTATATAAGCTGGCACCAAAAGTCTGAAGACAACAGTATTACAATATGAATTTGAATGTTAATGTCATGGAACCTTTGGTGCCAACATCTAGGATCGTTTGCCAAACTCTAAGGCACTGGTATTTGTGCTTTCTATATTGTTTATTTACCAGATTATGTACGTCTACATGTTCCTGGTACCTAAGGGTTGCTGGTATCTGCAATCCAAAACCACTAAAAACTCTGTAAAAACATCCTTCACTAGCATGTGCAGGCTGTGTGGTATTGGTAAGGAGAGAAGTGACAGCAATATCTCTACCCACCCCGCCCTGTAAGGAATCTGCCTGTCACTCAATTAATAGGGTTTTTTGTTTTACGTGAACATGAGATCAGCAGACCACAAGCTGTCCTGTAAATACTGTCAATGTTTAGTAAAATATCTAATTGAGATATCTAGGGAGGCAGAACACAGGGGTAGAAAACTTGATCATCCACAAAGTTTTGTGTTGTTGTTTTTCCACACAAAAAATGTGTGGAAAATGTTGGAATCATACAATTTAAACACAAACATAACATAGACCATACATTTCACTAGATGTCACAGCTGCTGGAGGATACAATGAAGACCCTGCTACAGCCTCACTCCCCAGAGACTGACCTCACACTGGGGCTAAGAATAAACCACCCTGGATCGAGAGAGAGAGATTGACAAAATAAGAGGGAGAGAGAGATTGACAAAACAAGAGGGAGAGAAAGATTGACAAAACAAGAGGGAGAGAGAGATTGACAAAACAAGAGGGAGAGAGAGAGCGACAAAACAAGAGGGAGAGACATTGACAAACCAAGAGGGAGAGAGAGATTGAGAGAGAGAGAAAAAGAGAGGGAGAGATAGATTGAGCGAGAGAGAAAAAGAGAGGGAGAGATAGATTGAGCGAGAGAGAAAAAGAGAGGGAGAGATAGATTGAGCGAGAGAGAAAAAGAGAGGGAGAGATAGATTGAGCGAGAGAGAAAAAGAGAGGGAGAGATAGATTGAGCGAGAGAGAAAAATAGAGGGAGATAGAGATACCAGTTGTCATACTGCCCTATCCCTGGTTTGGGCATCTTCATAACCTGACCTAGTCTTCTTATGGCCACGCCATTTCTAGTCCTCTCTAGCCCTGGCATGTAGAAGGGAGTTCTAACTAATTACAGGACACAGTTTAGAGTCCCATGTTTTGTACCATCCACAATACTGTACATACATTTTCCTGACTGATGTAGAGGTTAATCATATTGTTAACATTAGCTATTATGTGTGTGTGTGTGTGTGTGTGTGTGTGTGTGTGTGTTTCTGTTGAGAGATAGATGCTAGGGTTATGAATAACTTTAGTGGGAGCGGAACACTCCGGAGAGGATGAGTGTAGTAATGTGTGTATCTGGTAATAACATCTCATTGGGGATAATTGGGTAAATGGGGCACCATCTGAAATAGCATCTATAATGTCATCTACTACTCTACAGCTTCCTCAACAACATGATTACCTGAGAGGTAATACCTTTCACAGACGGACATATTATCCTGTGTGTGTGTGTGTGTGTGTGTGTGTGTGTGTGTGTGTGTGTGTGTGTGTGTGTGTGTGTGTATGTGTGTGTGTGTGTGTGTGTGGACATGAACAACTTTATTGGGCTCTTTCATTATCCTCTTCACCCAGGAGGTGAAGGAGGTTCACAAATAGACACATGAACGATACATCCTCACACACACACACCCTGCATCCTGAGTGATAGGCCTTACTCATCTCTGGCCATCAATCGTCCCACTCCCACACAACTCTGTCACACTCATTCCACCCTAGCCATAGCACCCCACTCTCTATGGTTTTTAACTACTGTCCCACTGGGCACACGCTGGTTAAATCAACGTCTGTAGCGTTTGAGGGGTAAGGCGAAAGAAACCGACTGTACATGAAAGTCAACGAGTGAATTCGGGGGAGGTGCATTTGCAACTGCCGAAAGTCAGACACTAATGTGACTTTCAGTGTTGCCATTGTTTATAAAAGTTTTTCTTCATAATGTCAAAATAAACATGTCTCCATCCCCCATATCATACCTACAATCTTAAATCATGTGTTTACATTATATTATCAATCATTGAGAGAGAGCCTCAAATATCCAATTAATTTGTGTTACTCCACTGTATACATGAATCGCGGCAAAGTTGATTGCTGTTTCAGTCATGTGTTCGGTCATGTTCGTGTGGGTCAAACATCACCCTAATGATTGGTTGTAAGTCCTCCCACAATAGATGAGTTAACTGATAACTTTAGTGAGTTATGATTCTGGATGGCCAGATAGCTACCAACAATGACAAGAAAGTCTTTACAGCAGGTTTCTTCTTGTTTTTTAAACCATGTCTTGTTGTGAGGTTTTTTGACTGATTTCATGTCAATCCTAATGGGACAAATCTTCACTTGATAGCTAACCAACAACTGTAACGATGTATTTGAGAGACAACAAGTGCTCATTTTGCAAATGTATTTATGTTTTCAATAAAGATTGGAGACTAAATATCATTTACATTTTGTCGACAATCTAAGTTAACCCCGTCTGTTCAGTTGCGCACGCGTCAGTTTTGTTGCTCAACAACCAACCGGTCTGTACAAGCAATGGGCGCAGGATGAAGTTGGAAGAGTGCAATTGCAGAAATTTGCAGTTAGGCACAAGTCAAGTGTGTGCCAAGCTGTGATCAAAGCAAAGGGTGGCTACTTTGAAGAATCTCAAATACAAAATATATTTTGATTTGTTTAACTTCTTGGTAACAGGGGGCAGTATTTTCACGTCCGGATGAAATGCATGCCCAAATTCAACTGCCTGCTACTCGTCCCCAGAAGATAAGATATGCATATTATTAGTATTTTGGGATAGAAAACATTCTGACGTTTCTAAAACTGTTTGAATCATGTCTGTGAGTATAACAGAACTTATTTAGCAGGTGAAACTCTGAGGACAAACCATTCAGCTTCTTTTGAGATCACTCTCTTTTCAATGGGTTTTCATTGGGAATCCTTCTTGCAGTTCCTATCGCTTCCACTGGATGTCAACAGTCTTTAGAAATTGGTTGAGGTTATTCCTTTGTGTGATGGAGAAGTACGGCCATCTTGAACTAGGGTCCCTTGAAGTGTACTGTTAGAAAGAGGCACGTGACCAGAAAGCTAACTAGTTTGTTTTCTTCCTGTAGTGAACACAGATCATCCTGTCTTCAATTGTATCGATTATTTACGTAAAAAAAGACCTAAAGTTGTATTACAAAAGTAGTTTGAAATGTTTTGGCAAAGTTTACAGGTAACTTTTGAGATATTTTGTAGTCACTTTGCGCAAGTTGGAACCAGTGTTTTTCTGCATCAAACGCGCCAAATAAATGGACATTTGGATATATATCGATGGAATTAATCGAACAAAAGGACCATTTGTGATGTTTATGGGACATATTGGAGTGCCAACAAAAGAAGCTCGTCAAAGGTAAGGCATGAATTATAGTTTTATTTCTACGTTTTGTGTCGCGCCTGTAGAGTTGAAATATGGTTTCTCTCTTTGTTCAGATATAGCACCGTTTGCTTTCCCCTGAAAAGCCTTTTTGAAATCTGACATGTTCGCTGGATTCACAACAAGTGTAGCTTTAATTTGCTTTCTTGCATGTGTGATTGAATGAAAGTTTGATTTTTATAGTAATTTATTTGAATTTGGCGCTCTGCATTTTCCCTGGCTTTTGACCAGGTGGGACGCTAGCGTCCCACATATCCCAGAGAGGTTAACACTTTTTTGGTTACTACATGATTCCATATGTTATTTCATAGTTTTGATGTCTTCACTACTATTCTACAATGTAGAAAATAGTCAAAATTAAGATAAACCTTTGAATGAGTAGGTGTGTCCAAACTTTTGAGTGGTACTGTATATATATTTTGTAGGCCGTCATTGTAAATAAGAATTTGTTCTTAACTGACTTGCCTAATTAAACAAAGGTTAAATAAAAAATAAACAAATAAATATACACTATCATTCAAAAGATTGGGGTCATATAGAAATGTACTTGTTTTTGAAATATATATTTTTTAAAGATCCATTCAAATAACATCAAATTGATCAGAAATACAGTGTAGACATTGTTAATGTTGTAAATGACTATTGTAGTTGGAAATGGCTGATTTTTATGGAATATCTACATAGGTGTACAGAGGCCCATTATCAGCAACCATCACTCCTGTGTTCCAATGGCACGTTGTGTTAGCTAATTCAAGTTTAACATTTGAAAAGGCTAATTGATCATTAGAAAACCCTTTTGTAATTATGTTAGCACAGCTGAAAACTGTTGTCCTGATTAAAGAAGCAATAAAACTGGCCTTCTTTATACTAGTTGAGTATCTTAAGTGTCAGCATTTGTGGGTTCAATTACAAGCTTAAAATGGCCAGAAACAAAGACCTTTCTTCTGAAACACGTCAGTCTATACTTGTTCTGAGAAATTAAGGCTATGCCATGCGAGAAATTGCCAAGAAACTGAATATTGCATACACCGCTGTGTACTACTCCCTTCACAGAACGGCACAAATTGGCTCTAACCAGAAAAGAAAAAGGATTGGAAGGCCCCGGTGCACAAGAAATCTGGTCACAATGTGGGATGGATAAGAGACACATTTTAATATAATTAAGAGAAATATATATAGAGAGAGAGAGAGAGAGAGAGAAATAGAGAGTTAGAGAGAGAGAAAAAAGAGATGTAGAGAGAGAGAGAGATAAGAGAGAGAGAGAGAGGTGTAAGAGAGAGAGATGTAAGAGAGAGAGCGATGTAAGAGAGAGAGAGAGATGTAAGAGAGAGATGTAAGAGAGAGAGAGAAATATAGAGAGAAATATAGAGAGAAATATATATATATATATATATATATATATATAGAGAGAGATGTAAGAGATAGAGAGATGTAAGAGAGAGAGAGAGAGATAGAGAGATGTAAGAGATGAGAGAGAGAGATGAGAGAGAGAGAGAGATGAGAGTGAGAGAGAGATAGAGATGTAAGAGAGATAGAGAGAGAGATCGAGAGATGTAAGAGAGAGAGAGAGAGAGATGTAAGAGAGAGAGAGATGTAATAGAGAGAGATGTAAGAGAGAGAGAGAGATAGATGTAAGAGAGAGAGAGATGTGAGAGAGAGAGATGAGAGAGAGAGATGAGAGAGAGAGAGAGATGAGAGAGAGAGAGAGAAAGAGAGAGAGAGAGAGAGAGAGAGAGAAAGAGAGAGAGAGAAGTCATGCAGAAGAACGACTCCTGACATGTTATAACTTTTTGGTTGTTAAGAGTGAGATTAACACGATTAAATTAGCAAAAAATGTATAGGTAATCAAATTGTACAACTGAAGATCGACACAGGAGGAAAATATTGACAGAGAGTGAGTTAAAAGACCAATCTTAATCATGCTAGCCAGCCAAATTCAAATCTGTCAGCTAGCTTACCGTCTAGCGCCAACTGTTTACTGGTGGTAACCATAGCAACATGGCCACTGAGGCAGCACCAGCAGCAGCAGGACTGAGAGACTTTCCCCCACTTTTTTGAATACCCAGCAGAAATCAAATCAGAGAAGGGAAGAATCAATTTTAAACACAGAATTCTGAGGGTGAACCCAGAAACTTTGTTTGCTGACTGCTCACAAACCAGGACTGTTACAAACCTGCTATTTTACACAGACCACACTACTGCCTGGCATACAGCTGTAACCAGGCATTTCAGCTATTCCACAAAAAAAAGGCATCTACAAGGGAAGGCAAATCCACATTTTTGAGGAGAGTGATAAGGACCAGGAAAACAGGTTTCTGATGGTAAACATGTATCAGAACGGCACTGTCATGGTCCAGGGCAGTGAGACCGCACTCAGCTCTGTTGTGCAGGACTTCCCCACCCTAACGAAGATAGCGGAAACCAAAAAAGACAAGGACAGCACCCTGACCTCTCCCCTCACCTCAGGCACCCCAACAGCAGGACTATCCTCCCCCTGCCTGCCTACAACCACCAGAGCCAAGACCACACTACCACCAGCCTGCTGAGAGACAGGCTGGCTCTGTTAGAGGTATGGGTTACTGAGCTGAAGGAGCAGCCCCCCATCTACACCACCACCAGCCCAGACACAGAGCTTCTACAGGACCAGATCAACCAGTGCAGGACCCAGCTGAAGAACTCTGTCCAGGAGCTGAGAGAGAGCCTTACCACAGCGCTTGAGGAGGTAAAGGCCACCATGAGGAGAGAGCTGGTGCAGGTAAAGGAGGAGATAGAAAAGGAGTTGTCTGTCATGAAGAGAGTGCTACAGCACAGAGAACAGACTGTAGACACTCCCAGAGAGAAGCTGCAGCCCCTCACCCCCCCACTGACCCACCTTTACCTACAACCCCCCATACAGACAACACTTTACCCACAACCCCAGTCAACCAGGAGACTCACATGAGGACACCTACTACAGAGAGAAGCTCTGTGGCCCCCACTGACACCCCCCCACACACCCCTCAATGTACACAGTCCCTGTATACTCCAGCCCCAGACCGTAAACCCACTAATCTGGTAAAACCCACTGAGGTGGCCATCCTCATTGATTCAAATGGGAAATTCATCCAAGAAGATAAACTCTTCCCCCAACACAAGGTGTGTAAAATATGGTGCCCAAAAACACAGGATATCACTCCACATCCTGTCCCAGCCTGACTTTGGCACACCAGGCCACATTATTATTCACACCGGCACCAACAACCTGCGAGAGGAGCAGGAGAGAGTAGGCAGCCTGGTCAACAGAGTAGCAGAGAGGGCCTCTGAGCGGTTCCCCAACTCCCACATCACCATCTCCACTCTGTTGCCCCGCAAAGACTTTCATCCCCGTACCATTCAGAAAGTCAACGCTGACATCACCAGAGGGTGTGGCCTACTCCCGAACGTACACGTTGCTCACCACCCAACAATCACCCCAGAGCACCTGCACGACCACTCCCACCTGAGGAAGCAGACAGTAGGGATGTTTACCAAGTCTCTAAAGGACGTGGCACTTGGTAGACTAACACTCCATGCCGCACTGGACAGAGGACCACCCAGAGACCGCTACCAGACCACTGCACCAACAAGGAGCCCCAGGCCCCCACAACGCCACACCAGACCCAGCGCACCCCACAGGCCCCATCCACCACCAGAGCATCACCACTTCCATTGGCTTAGCCAGACCGGACCGGGCCCAGCCTACTACCAAACCTATTAGTTAGTAGTTACTGTATTTCTGACTGCTATTCTTTCTTTTGGAAAATGAAATCACTATCAGTTAGCATGTGGAACATTCATGGCCTAAACTCATCAACCTTTGGACTGAAGAATTTAGCACTGGAGTTCAACAAAAATCTTAAAGATGTTGACGTCATCATTCAGGAGACATGGTGTAAGGCTGACATTGTCACTCACTGTCCCACAGGCTACAGAGAGGTAATTGTGCCATCACAGAAACACAGCTCTGTCAATAGAGGCAGAGACTCTGGAGGATTGATCATTTGGTACAAATCCGAACTACAAAATCGAATTGATCCCCTCAAAATTGGTAAATATCACATTTGGTTAAAACTGAAAAAAATAAGATGTGTTCTTTTGCACAATATATATCAGAATCCCCATATTACTCAGAGGAGATCTTCCCCGCCCTTGAGGAAGAGACGTGCCATTTCCAGGCCCAGGGAAATGTGCTCATCTGTTGGGACACAAATTCTGTGCACAGGAACACTACCTGATCTATCGAGCACACGAGTGGACAGCTTTATTACAGGCCATACTGTTTCTAACTGTCTTAATCTCCCCCATAGAAACAACAGTGACAGCACCGTCAACAAAAACGGAAGGGATCTGTTGCAGCTCTGTAGGGGCCTGGGTCTGTACTTTGTCAATAGTAGGTTAAAGGGGGACTCTTTGGGGAGATTCACCTACTGCTCACCTCTTGGCCACAGTACAGTAGACTATATGATCACAGACATTGACCCCTTCTCTCTCAGCTCATTCACTGTCGAGCCACTAACACCTCGGTTTGATCACAGCCAAATGACGTTGTTCCTCAAAAGAACAGACATGGAATCAACCAGACATTCACAGCCCCGTAAGCTGTACAACATCAGAAATTCATACAGATGGGCCCAAAACAGCACAAGAATACCAGAAAGCAACCTGTAACCAAAATATCCAAACACTCTTTGATAACTTTCTGGATACCACAATCACTCACAGTAAAGAAGGCTTCAATCTAGCAGTACAAAACATCAACTATATATTCAGGCAAATGGCAAAAGAAGTACAATTGAAATGGTTAAAAAACAAAACAAAAAAAGATCACAGATGACAACTGGTTTGATGCAGATTGTAAAATTAGAAGGATAAAACTTAGAACACTGTCAAACCAAAGGCACAGAGACTCAAATAATGGTGAATTACGCCTTCATTACTGTGAGTGACTAGGGTGGGCATTCTAGTTTCTTTATTTCTATGTTTTCTATTTCTTTGGTTCCCAATCAGAGGCAGCTGTTTATCGTTGTCTCTGATTGGGGATCACATATACGTTATCATTCTCCTTTTGGTGTTTGTGGGATCTTGTTTTTTGTTAGCTCTGTGAAGCCTGCAGAACGTGACGTTCGTTATTCTTTTGTTGTTTTTGTTTGGTGTTCTGAGTAATTAAAGTATCATGAACACTTATCACGCTGCACCTTGGTCTCCTTCCAACGACAAACGTTACAGAAGATCCTACCACAAACGGACCAAGCAGCGTGGTCAGGAGGACTGGACATGGGAGGACATCCTGGACGCAAAGGATCCTGGACGTGGGAGGAGATCCTGGCCGGAAGGGATCGCCTCCCATGGGAACAGGTGGAAGCAGTGAGGGAGTCACGGCAACGAAGCAAGCACAAGAGGCAGCCCCCAACATTTTTGGGGAGGACGGACTGTGCCGGCTCAGCGTTCCTGGCCTCCGGTGCGTCTCTATGCACTATGCCTCCAGTGCACCGTCATAGCCCAGTGCGTGCTGTGTCAGCTCTCCACACTCACCAAGCTAGAGTGGGTATCCAGCCAGGATGTGTTGTGGCAGCTCCACTAACTAGGCTGCCAGTACCAGTCTCCTCAGTCCGGTGAGACCTGTTCCGGCTCCACGTTCGAAGCCTCAAGTGATGATCCATGGCATGAAGCCTCCAGTGATGATCAATGGCACGAAGCCTCCAGTGATGATCCATGGCATGAAGCCTCCAGTGATGATCAATGGCACGAAGCCTCAAGTGATGATCCATGGCACGAAGCCTCCAGTGATGATCCATGGCACGAAGCCTCCAGTGATGATCAATGGCACGAAGCCTCCAGTGATGATCCATGGCCCGGAGCCTGCAGTGAGGATCCATGGCACGAAGCCTCCAGCGTCGATCCGCGGTCCGGAGCCTGCAGCAACGGTCCCCGGTCCGGAGCCTCCAGCGACGGTCCCCTGTCCGGAGCCTCCAGCGACGGTTCCCAGTCCCAGCCTCCAGCAATGATCGGTGTTCTGGTTCCTCTGGTGATGATCTGCGGGCGGAGGGGGGTTCCTTCAGTGAAGGTCCATGCACCAGGGCCGCCACCAAAGTGAAGGGATCTGCGGGCGGAGGGGGGTCTACGTCCCGAACCGGAGTCGCCGCCATGAAGAGATGCCCACCCGGACCCTCCCCTTTAGAGTCAGGTTTTGCGGCCGGAGTCGGGGGGGGGGGCTTTCACACCCTGGCCATAGAGAGGCTTTTATTCTTTATTTTGGTTAGGCCAGTGTGTGAATAGGTTGGGCATTCTAGTTTCTTTATTTCTATGTTTTCTATTTCTTTGGTTTTTGCTGAGTGTGGTTCCCAATCAGAGGCAGCTATTTATCGTTGTCTCTGATTGGGGATCACATATCATTCTCCTTTTGGTGTTTGTGGGATCCTGTTTTTTGTTAGCTCTGTGAAACCTGCAGAACATGACGTTCGTTATTCTTTTGTTGTTTTTGTTTGGTGTTCTGAGTAATTAAAGTATCATGAACACTTACCACGCTGCACCTTGGTCTCCTTTCGACGACAAACATTACAGTGAGACTTTAAAACTCTATAAACGTACACTCAGAACCAAAAAAGCACAGTACAACAGCAAGCAGCTGACACTCATTTAGGAGTCCATAAACACAAACAACTTCTGACAAAATTGGAAAAAAAATAAAAAAATCTAAACAATAGGTATTAGCGATGCAAAATTGTGACATATGGACAACCCATCTTAAAACACTCTACAATACCATTCAAATTGACACAAATGCAGAACAACACCAAATTCATGAGAAGGTAAATGGATTAGAGCTGTAAAGGACAATCAAAATCCATTGGACTCCCCAATTACTGTCCAGGAGCTCTATAAGAAACTTCAGGCTCTCAAATTTAAAAAAAGCATGCAGACCTGATGGCATCCTAAATGAGATGCTCAAACTCACTAGTGCAAAATTGCAAAAAACTGTTTAATTTGATCCTTAGTGTAGGTTATTTCCCTGACATCTGGAATCATGGACTCATAACCCCAATCCTTAAAAAACAGAGACAAATTTGACCCTAACAATTGCAGAGGCATTTGTGTGAACAGTAACCTGAGGAAGGTTTTCTGTAGTATTATAAATGTAAGAGTTCTAAACTTCCTTAATAATAGGCACAATGTCTTGAGTAAAAGCCTAATCGGATTTATACCAAAACATCGCAAAACTGATCATATTTACACCCTACACACCCTGATAGATAATGGACTTCCAAAAAGCATTTGATTCTATTTGGCATACAGGACTGTTCCACAAAATTATTGAATGTGGTGTAGGGGGTAAAACATATGACATGATTAAATCAGTGTATACTGGCAATACATGCAGCATTAAAATTGGCAAGAAAAGAACAGAATTCTTTAACCAGGGGCGAGGCCTTCATCAGGGTTGCAATCTGAGCCCTGCACTCTTCAATATTTACATCAACGAATTGGCCACTATTCTAGAAAAATCCTCAGCCCCTGGTGTTAGTCTCCACAATTCAGAATTGAAATGCCTACTCTTCGCAGATGACCAATGCCTGCTGTCACCCACAGCACATGGCCTACAGCAGAACCTGGACCTGCTAGAGCAGTACTGCCAGACCTGGGCCCTGACAGTAAACCCCAAAAAGACTAAAATAATGATTTTCCAGAGAAGAGATCTCAGGGTATTAGACCAAAGTTCTCAATTGGTACAAAATATATACAGTACTGCACACACTACAATTACTTAGGTTTAAAATTAAGCTCAACTGGACACCTTAATGAGGCTGTGAATGAACTGAGAGAGAAAGCACGCAGGGCATTCTACTCCATTAAAAAGCTAATTCAAATTGAAATACCTATTCAAATTTGGCTAAAACTAATTGAATATGTCATTGAAATAATTGCACCTTATGGCAGTGAGGTGTGGGGTCCACTTGCAAAACAAGATTTCATCAAATGGGGCAAACATCCCATTGAAACCCTGCATGCAGAGTTCTGTAAGATTATCCTACATGTCCAGAGGAAAACTGCAAACAATGCATGCAGGGCAGAATTAGACCAAACATCTAAAATACAGTGACCCCCTCTCATACCATTACCAAGCCCTGCAATGCCAAGAGCTGATCAAAGAAAAGAGTCCCCTCATCCAGCTGGTCCTGTTGCTGAGTTCACAAACCTGTTCTACTAACACACTGAAGCCTCAGGACCAGAACATCCAATCAATCAGGATAAACCAAATTACAACACAGTCAAAACAAAACTATATTGCTTATTGGGAGACACAAGCACAAACATAAAGGAAAATGCAGTGCTATCTGGCCCTAAATTGACAGTACACTGTGGCTAAATATTTGACCATGGTTACTGATCAAAACCTTAGAAAAACCTTGACAAAGTACAGGCTCAGTGAGCACAGCCTTGCCATTGAGAAGGATAGACACAGGAAAACCTGGCTCCCTGTAGAGGAAAGGCTGTGCAACCACTGCACAACAGCAGAACCTGAGACAGAGCTGCATTTCCTGACAAAATGTCAAAAATATAAAACAATTAGAGAGTGTCATTTCCCCAAATTTGAAACGCTTATTCAAGGTTTCAAAGACATCTCTGATGAGAGTAGGCTACCCGTCCTGTTGGGGGAGGACGCAGAGAGCTGTGGGTTGGCAGCGCACTACATTGCTGCCTTCCCAACGTTGAGGGACAGTGTCTGACAGACCTATCAACCTGCACATGTACTCTACTGTATGGTTATTGTTATTGTTGAATGTATTATTATTTTGACACTTGGTTATTGTTGTTACTATTGTACCGTTGACAATTTTGATTCTCATTTTTATATTGTAAATATCCAAAATAAGCTTTGGAAATATGTACATTGTTACATCATGCCAATAAAGCGAGTTGAATTGAGAGATAGAGAGAGAGCGAGAGAGGGAGAGAGAGAGGTGTGCAATAGAGACAGGTGGTTAATGGTTGATCAGTAGGGGAATGGAGACTTATTGACATCATTATATTACCCTGGTTGCATTACCGGATATTATGGGCTCAATGACACACAGAGACACATCCAACTCTACTTAACCTTCTCATTTACATAACGACTCCCATCACTCTGATCTATCGTCCACAAACACACATGCACTCCTGTTCTCCCGCACGCACACCCACTCGCACTTGCTCACACACACACACACACACACACACACACACACACACACACACACTGAAATTAGTCATTAGCATAAACTTAGCATATATTAAGAGAGTAAGGAGGACATCTGTAATCCACAGCAGTGAAATCTGATCCAGTGCTCATTGCTGAATGTACTCTGTGCCATTACAGAGGCTGCCATAAAATGCCCATCATTACATTTAACAATTTCAAGAGATGATTTTCTTAGTACATTTCCCCACTGATATCGGTTTCATCTCCTCATAAACTATAATTAGTTAAGTCTTGTTTATATGTGATGCTGAGTGTTCAGCTAAATGCAAGGTGTCTGATAGCTTCATCTGTAAATCAGTGAACTACAGTGCCTTCAGCAAGCATCCACACACCTTGACTCTTTCCATATGATGTTGTCTTACAAAGTGGGATTTACATGGATTCAATTGTGATTTTTATTAAACAATCTACACAAAATACAATGCAATATCAAAGTGTCAGAATAATTCTAACATTTATAAAATAATAATGAAGAATAACACATTAACACACTAATATATCTTGATTAGATAAGTATTCACCCCGTCGAGACAATGCTAGAAACACATTTGGCACTGATTACAGCTGTGAGCCTTTTTGGGTAAGTCTAAGAGATTTGGACACCTTGATTGTACAATATTTGGCCATGATTCTTGTTAAAGTTTTTCAATCTCTGTCAAATTGTTTGTTGATTATTGCTAGAAAGCCAATATCAAGTCTTGCCATATATTTTCAAACCTATTTTGTATTCAGGGCAAAAAGATAATTTCTTTGCCATATTTATTGTAGTATTACTTAAGTACCTTTTATCATATTTGTATTCTTTACAGGCTTCCTTCTTTTACCTCTGTCATTTAGTTTAGTATTGTGTAGAAACTACAATGTTGATGATCCATCCTCAGTTTTCTCATGTGACAACCATTAAACTCTGTACCTGTTTTAAAATCATCGTTGGCCTCATGGTGAAATCCCTGAGCAGTTCCCTTCCTCTACGGCAACTGCGTTAGGAAGGACGCCGGTATCTTTGTAGTGACTGGATGTGTGACTGGATGTGTTCACCATGCTAGAAGGGATATTCAGCGTCTGCTTTTTCTATTTGAACTCATCTACCAATCGATGCCGTTCTTGGCGATGTGTGGGGTACAAAGATATGGTAGGCATTCAAAAATCATGTTAACCACTATTGTTGAACACAGAAGGAGTCCATGCAACTCATTATGTGATTTGTTAAGCACATTTTTTACACCTGAACATATTTAGGTTTGCCAAAACAAAGGGGGTTGAACACTTACTGACTCAACACATTTTCATATTTCATTCATTTTTGAAAATGTTCTACAAACAAAATTGACTTTATGGGGTATTGTGTGTAGATGATTGATTTTACCTACCTCAGACAGAGTAAAACTGGGAGTCTGGAGTGTGAAAATAGCTGGAGAGATGGTGTCCCACGGATCATATGAAATAGTTGTCTCTACTGAAAATGTGTTTTTCCATTTATCAAGCAATCTGACTTTTATTTCTCTCTCTTTCTCTCCCATCTCTCTCTCTCTGTCTCTCTCTCTCGCTCTGCTCACTGACATCTGTGAAACATTCCACTTGCATGAATATAATTGATCACATTTCTGAAAGATTTCTGACGTGACAGAATATTAGATATATTCTGAGAGTATTATTTTCCATATTTCACTTTTAAGGCTCAAGTGGAGGGTGGTGTGTGTGTGTGTGTGTGTGTGTGCGTGTGTGTATGTGTGTGTATGTGTGTGTGTGTGTGTGTGTGAGTGAATTTGGAGTAACTTTGACATTTGACGTTTGAAGAAATGTGGAAAAACTTCTAACTCTGCAGTGAGACTGTGAAAGCTTGCGTGTGTGTGTGCTTTGCGTGTGTGTGCTTTGTGTGTGTGTGCTTTGTGTGTGTGTGCTTTGTGTGTGTGTGCTTTGCGTGTGTGTGCTTTGCGTGTGTGTGTGCTTTGTGTGTGTGTGCTTTGTGTGTGTGTGCTTTGCGTGTGTGTGCTTTGCGTGTGTGTGCTTTGCGTGTGTGTGCTTTGTGTGTGTGTGCTTTGCGTGTGTGTGTGCTTTGCGTGTGTGTGCTTTGCGTGTGTGTGCTTTGCGTGTGTGTGCTTTGCGTGTGTGTGCTTTGCATGTGTGTGCTTTGCGTGTGTGTGCTTTGTGTGTGTGTGTGCTTTGTGTGTGTGTGTGCTTTGCGTGTGTGTGCTTTGTGTGTGTGTGCTTTGTGTGTGTGCTTTGTGTGTGTGTGCTTTGTGTGTGTGTGCTTTGCGTGTGTGTGCTTTGTGTGTGTGTGTGCTTTGTGTGTGTGTGCTTTGTGTGTGTGTGCTTTGTGTGTGTGTGTGTTTGCGTGTGTGTGCTTTGCGTGTGTGTGTGCTTTGTGTGTGTGTGCTTTGTGTGTGTGTGCTTTGCGTGTGTGTGCTTTGCGTGTGTGTGCTTTGCGTGTGTGTGCTTTGCGTGTGTGTGCTTTGTGTGTGTGTGCTTTGCGTGTGTGTGTGCTTTGCGTGTGTGTGCTTTGCGTGTGTGTGCTTTGTGTGTGTGTGTGTGTGTGAGTGAATTTGGAGTAACTTTGACATTTGACGTTTGAAGAAATGTGGAAAAACTTCTAACTCTGCAGTGAGACTGTGAAAGCTTGCGTGTGTGTGTGCTTTGCGTGTGTGTGCTTTGTGTGTGTGTGCTTTGTGTGTGTGTGCTTTGTGTGTGTGTGCTTTGCGTGTGTGTGCTTTGCGTGTGTGTGTGCTTTGTGTGTGTGTGCTTTGTGTGTGTGTGCTTTGCGTGTGTGTGCTTTGCGTGTGTGTGCTTTGCTTGTGTGTGCTTTGCGTGTGTGTGCTTTGCTTGTGTGTGCTTTGCGTGTGTGTGCTTTGTGTGTGTGTGCTTTTGTGTGTGTGTGCTTTGCGTGTGTGTGCTTTGCGTGTGTGTGCTTTGCGTGTGTGTGCTTTGCGTGTGT